>NW_019268584.1:660965-681657 GCF_002738365.1 Cucurbita moschata | reverse complement strand
TTTTTTTTTTTTTTTTTGTCTTG
This sequence comes from Cucurbita moschata, assembly GCF_002738365.1. Classification (NCBI taxonomy): domain Eukaryota; kingdom Viridiplantae; phylum Streptophyta; class Magnoliopsida; order Cucurbitales; family Cucurbitaceae; genus Cucurbita; species Cucurbita moschata. The sequence continues at coordinate 681,634 of NW_019268584.1, read as the reverse complement.
TATTTACTCTCCATTATGTTCACATGTATTATTGTTAAATTTTTAATAGATTGTTACCTTCAAATAATCTTTTAATTCGGTTGACAATTTAATTCTATTCACATATGTTATTGGACAATTTTTAATCTTTTTTTTTTTTTGCCTATTCATTTACTCCAAATCAGATAAAATTGTTAGCATTTAATTTGTAACTCAAAACTAAATAATTGTAAAAATTTAGAGAAAATTGTAGATATAATTGGATGGTTGAATGTGATCTCCAAACAATGAAATTAGGATAAAAGAAAAGGAAGATGTAATATATACCTTAACGAATTTAAGAGGTTTTTGTTCAAGTAAATCACTATTTTGGTTTTATCTCAAATTGACATTTTTTGTTTTTGTTTCTTTTTGCAATAACTGTAATATTATAGGGTAAAGGGGTTGGTTAAGGATAGATAATTGGAGAAAGGGAAGAGAGGTTAACCAAGAAAAGTGAGGAAATGTTGTTTTTCTAATAGAGGTAATCTTTCTTATTTCTTTATTTATTTATGTATATATACCTATATTTTTTAGGTTATTACATAAGCTATTTTGAAAAGCTAAAATCACACCGTCAAAGAAAATTAAATATATAGTTTTTGAAGTTAAGGATGAAGATGCACAAATTTCTCTTGATTTTGTGGCTACAATGGCCATGCTTGCACTTTTAGTTTTCTCTCGTACCCTCTCTATTATCCTTAATTATTCCCCTACTCCCTCTCTTTCTCTCTTTCAATTTTTTGAGGCCCTAACATTTTGTTTAATTCGATTGATGCAGATACATGAGGTGAAGGAGGGAACTTCACTTTCATTAACTTGTAATGAAGTTTGTCCAAACGACAGCAACGCTGAAAACGATAAATGCATACAGTTATGCTTTAGAAGAGGATTTAAACATGGAGTATGCATTCCAACCTCTGCAAAAATAAGTTGTTGTTGTGCCCCTCAATTTTGTTTAAACTTAATTTCATTTCTTTGTAAAAGAAATGAAATTATCAATAAAATTATAAACTTATCTTTCCTTCGAGTTCAATGCATTTCTATAAATTGCAGTTCTCAAGATTGATTGCAATTGTGAACATCAGAAGTGTTCTTCATAAGATCAAAGAATTAATGACGGCCAATAATTTCAAGTCTCTCTATTAGAATCCATATTACAAAAACAAGTTCAAGAGGTTCTTGCATAATTTTGCTTCAAATATTTTGACAAATTAACATAGCTTTAGTAAATAGAAATCTTCCAGAATGAGAACCGAAAAAAGTTCCTAAAAATTTTGGAAAACAAAACTTGAATAAAATTTTAGTTCAAAAGCTATACTCTAGAATTCTGAAACAATACTATTGTTAAAAAAAAAATTATACCAAATACTAAAGAATTGTAAAACACCATGTCTCTTCTACAAAACCTGAAAAAAAAATCCAAAATGAGAAAATTTCAAAACTTTTACTACAACCATGCTTTTTTCTTCTAATTTCGAATCACGAGTAAGACAATGTGAGCATGGTGATAATTGGTATCGGCTACAAATACATACCTGACATCTACTTTTGGCAACAAACTAAAGTTTATATTGAAAATATATATATATATCAAGCATACCTAATCTTTCAAAATCTTCATGATAATTAAAGACATGGGATATAAAGAAACGAGCGAAAATTAAACTAGATGAATGATCTTGTCACGCGGCCTCTTATATTTATATATCACCTAAAATGGGAAAAAAAAAATAGCAAGGATGACAAAACTCATATGTTATTTAGATTTGAAGAGGTTTTATTGTATTTATTTATTTTTTTTTTTTTAAGTTTTAGAGAATTGTCTTTATGATTGATTATGGGTTACAATTAGCTAGTGGCGCTTATGGTATTTATGGTCATGAAAGTTACAACCTTTTAATTAATCATTGGTTATGTAAGGTTTATAATGAAAGTTGCAAGATTATACTCCTGAACAAATGTGTTTGTTCCTTTACCTTTATTATGTTTAATTTGCATGCTAAAGTCATTCAAGTATCGTTGACCAAGCTATCTTGTAACCACAGTCCTTTCAAGGGTGTTTTGCCTTTACCTAAAATAGAAGTAGCACATGGGTTGACTACTTTAAGAAATACTCAGTAACTAACTCACTATTGGGGTCGGGAGTGCTACCGCATGCAACTCATGATTAGGGATCTAATGTTAAAACCATCGTATGGGTGGCCTCTAATCCAGACAAAATTGGATGTGTAGTACTTCCACCACACACGACCCAGAATTGCAAGTGTGAATCTCCAGGCGTTTCGCACTCTCTTGAATCCATCATAGTCGAGCTAGTTGTCCGTAGTCAAACGTCTGGAGGTCAACAAACTCCTGAGTGTCATGTGAAGCATGATGATCATCATCATCATAGTGTACGCGTTCGTACTCATCCTCATAAATGGGGAAGTAACCCGATATATATAAACACACCAAAGACATGAGGTCCCTGTAGTTTTTCATCTTTAAATCATCCTTAGGACAGAACCATATACATTATTCACACATCGCATTGGGCAGCGTGCAGGAGTTTGCTTTCATACTTTCCTTGTCATGAACATCAATTATGACTGTTTCATAGAAAACTCGTCATCATAATGTAAGATGTCATTTAATATATGCACATCATCTTACTATGGAATAACATCATATTAATTCATGTCATCATCATGCATCTTATATTGTCGTGTTATTATGCATCATCTTTGTCATGCATCATCATATAATGTCATCATATAACAATATCGTGTAACATCATTCTTATAACATAGTCTCATCATCATACAACAATCACATCATCATATGATATAAAGCATAAATGACACGTGCAAGGCCCACTGGGCACGTGTCGTCATACATAAGGAAAGTCTTCTGACCGAGTCGATAGTAAGGTCACTTTCTTGGTTGGCCTTAGCTGGCGTTTTTTTCTAAACTCGAGTACATTTGAATTTCTCCCCCAAAGTTGCTACAAGTATCGTCATAAAATGTTTCCTATTAGAACGTCCATCTCTTTTCATTAACAATTCATATTTTCATATTTTCAATGAACGTCCTTCTCCTACTAGGTTTCCACGACATTCCTTTGGTCGATAGGAAGTTTTGGCTTACCCTTTACCGATCTCTAAGCTACCGTGTAGGGCTCAAAGTTCTAATTGATTCCTCATTAATCATCTACATTTGTTGTACCTAGTGCCTCTTCGAGACTTTTTCCTAAATAAATAAGAGTCACTTTGGCCGAGTGGTTAAGACATGTGCCTGCTAAGTACATGGGGTTTCCCTGTGAGAGTTTGAATCTCTAAGGCGAGGAAATATTCCTTTTTTTGTACTAACCAAAGACTATCGCTAAAAGAAATTGTCCACTTTAAAAGACATACATCACTCGTGTCACAAATTTCAAGTGATTTACAAACGAAAAAAGGGCATGGGATACAAAAGAATTCCAAATCCACCCAAAAAGTTATATAACTAATTGATGTCCCAGATCGAATAAAACTAACAGATACTCCGAGTCAAGACCCCTCTGTGATAGTAGAGCTCCCGAGCATCTCCCCACCTTGACTAGTACCTGAAATAGAAAAGGAGAAAGGGGTAAGTATAAAAATATACTTAATAACCAACCTACTTGTAGGCTCTCATCACTTCCTTCTTCTACTAGGTTTCCATGTTTTCCTTTGGTCTATATGAAGTTCTGGCTTAACCTTTACTGCGCTCTAAGCTACCGGTAGGTCTCGAAGTTCTAATTGATTCCACATTAATCATCTAGGGTCTCTTCGACATGTGGTTTCCTCGCGAGAGTTTGAATCTCTTAGGCGTCGAACAGTTCATTTTGTTTGTACTAGCCAAAGGCCGTCGCCAAAAGATATTGTCCCCTTTGAACCGTTACCTCACGATCTCATAGAGGAATTCACACCCTTCTTATAAGAAATGCTTCATTCCCAACTTCAACTGCTGTTGGATCTGTTATGACCGAATTTTAAGTATTTATTTGTTATTTTAGAGGTTTCGACAAATCGAGCTTCGACGAAAAAATAAATTTTGCTCGGTTTAGAAGACATACAACACCTATGTGAGAAATTCAAAGTTATTTACAAAAGAAAAAAAGGACATGGGATACAAAATAATTAAAAATGAACCACAAAAATTATACAACTAATTGATGTCTCAGGTCCAATACAACTAATATACACTCCGGGTCGACACCCCTCTGTGATAGTAGAACTCCCAAGCATATCCCCACCTTAAACAGTACCTGAACTAGAAAAGGAGAAAGTGATCACTATAAAAATATACTTAATAATAAACTTACTTGGAGGCTTTCATTGCTTCCTTCTTCAACTAGGTTTCCATGACTTTCCTTTAGTCTATAGGAAGTTTGGGCTTACTCTTTACTGTGCTCTAAGCTACCGTGTAGGTCTCGAAGTTCTAATTGATTCCTCATCATTCATCAACCTTTGTTGTCCCTAGTGTCTCCTCGAGATTCATGCCTAAAATAAAAAAGTCGCTTTGGTTGAGTGTTTAAGGTGTGTTCCTACTATGTACATAAAGTTTCTCCACGAGACTTCGAATCTCTCAGGCGTCTAAAAGTTTATTTCTTTTATACTAGCCAAAGGCCACCGCTAAAAGATATTGTCCGCTTTGGCCCGTTACCTCACGATCTCATAGAGGTATTATGTCATGACCGAATTTTAAGTATAATCGTTATTTTAAAAGTTTCGACAAATCGAGTTGCGACGAAAAAAATAAATTTTGCACAGTTTAAAAGACATACAACACCGATGTCAGAAACTAAAATTTATACAACTAATTGATGTGCTAGGTCGAATACAACTAACATACACTCCGGGTCGACACCCCTCTTTGATTGTAAAGCTCCTAAGCATCTCCCCATCTTTAACAGTACCTGAACTAGAAAAGGAGAAAGTGGTGAGTATAAAAATATACTTAGTAACGAACCTACTTATAGGCTCTTATCACTTCCTTCTAATACTAGATTTCCACGACTTTCCTTTGGTCTATAGGAAGTTCAGGCTTAATCTTTACAACGCTCTAAGCTACCGTGTAGGTCTAGAAGTTCTAATTGATTCCTCATCAATCATCTACCTTTGTTGTGCCTAGTGTCTCTTCAAGATTCGTGTCAAAAATAAAAAAGTTGCTTTAGTCGAGTGGTTAAGGTGTGTGCTTGTTAAGTACATGAGATTTCCCTACAAGAGTTCAAATCTCTTAGGCGATGAATACCTCAGACCACTGATGTTTGAGGGTACAACTAACTTATCTTTTTCACAACAACAAGAAATTAAACTGTATATGCATTTTTCTCATCACAATCAAATACATGATTTTCACAAGGACATCAAGTTGTACAATATTATGATCATTCTCTCCTAAACAAGAAAATTTATTTAATAACGATTTATTTTTATTATTGAAGCCTTATATTTGTTTTAGAAGCATAAGATATTTTGAACTAAGTCTTCCTAAATCAAGTTGCTTCTAAAATAAAATAAATTTAATAATTCATCATAAGAAAGAGATTCAAAAATTACCTCATCTTATTCATCCTCTTTGTCATTATGAGCCATGAAGCAAAAATTGACTACTTCTTCGTCACTTGCACTTTCATCACTATCATCCTAAGTAGTCTTCGTTGCTATCTTCTTGGATATCTTAGATGATTTGAGGAGAGAAAAATTTGTACTTATACGACTCGACTTTTTACATTAATAACATATTATTTTATCATTTTTACTCTTTTCACCTTTTGACTCTTTTTGGTTGGTGGAATGTTTCTTAAATTGTTTTTTCTTTTTTATGAAACTTTTATACTTATGTGAGGTAGGCAACATCATATTCATCAAGGGCTTCCTCATATCGTCGGAGTCAACTTCTATGATGGACTTTAGGGCTATACTTTTTGGATTCCTCTTCCATGTTCTCCTTCTTGCTAATCTCATGTGTCATGAGAGAACCAACAAGTTCATCCAAAGAAAGGTTTGTGAGATCCTTTCCCTCTTGAATTGTAGGCATTTTGTTTCCCAATTTCCAGGTAGAGATCTAAGAATTTTCCTTACATTTTCGGAAGCAGAATATATTTTTCCAAGATTTTTCAAAGCATTTAGAATATTAGTAAATGTAGTAAACATATGACTTATATATTCATTTGCATCCATTTTAAATAGTTCATAATTATGAATGTCAATCTTTGTTTTTTAACTTGATTTTGTACCTTCTTAACTTACTTCAGTAGTTTTCCAAATTTCATAGGCTGAATAACACATGATACTTTACTAAATTCTTTTCAAGCATAAGATATTTTGAACTAAGTCTTTCTAAATCAAGTTGCTTCTCAAATAAAATAAAATAAAATAAATAATAATAATAATAATAATTCAGAAAGAGATTCAAGAATTACCTCATCTTATTCATCCTGTTTATCACTATGAGACATGAAGAAAAATTTGCTACTTCTTCGTTACTTACACTTTCATCACTATCATCCCCAGTAGTCTTCATTGCTTTCTTCTTGGATATCTTAGATGATTTGAGGAAAGGACAATTCGTACTTATATGACCCGGCTTTTTACATTCATAACATATTATTTTATCATTTTTACTCTTTTGACCTCTTGACTCTTTTTGATTGGTGAAATGTTTCTTAAATTGTTTTTTTCTTTTGATGAAACTTTTATACTTATGTGAGGTAGGCAACATCATTTTCATCAAGGGCTTTCTCATCGTCGGAGTCAACTTCTGTGATGGACTTTAGGGCTATACTTTTTGGATTCCTCTTCCATGTTCTCGTTGCTAATCTCATGTATCATGAGAGAACCAACAAGTTCATCCAAAAAAAGTTTTGTGAGATCCTTCCCCTCTTGAATTGTAGTCATTTTGTTTCCCAACTTTTAGGTAGAGATCTAAGAATTGGAGAATATATTTTTCCAAGATTTTTCAAAGCATTTAGAATATGAGTAAATCTAGTAAGCATATGACTTATAGATTCATTTGTATCCATTTTAAATAGTTCTTAATTATGAATGTTAATATTTGTTTTTTTAACTTGATTTGTTCCTCCATAACTTACTTCAATAATTTTCCAAATTTCATAAACTGAATAACACATAGATACTCTATTAAATTCATCGTTAGGTAGGGTACAATTTATAGCACTAGCATTAAAAAGAATATTTCATCATTACTTAGGGCACAATAAAGAAAATTTATAGCACTACCATTAAGAGAACATTTTTTCATATCATGCCCTATTTTAAGCTTCTCAATATTATTGACAATTTTTATTGAAATGTAGGAGCCTTTACTAACATTTAACATAATTGATAATCAATCGATTGCAAATAAATTTTTATTTTAGCTTCCCAATAAGTATAATTTGTTCCATCAAAATAAAGAGGCCTAGAAGTTGATTGTACATAGTTATTAACACGGTAGGTTTACCATAAGCTCTAACAATAAAGTTTATATAAAAAAATCTATAAGAGAAACTTGCTCTGATACCAATTGTTGGATCGGTATGGTAGCCTTATAGGGTGAATAGGGTTTTAAAATTAAAGTATTTAAGCGTGATTAAGTTTTCTAATTATGAAACTTTTTAAAAAATAAGCAGACGATGATAATTAATACAATCAAATAGTTCAAGAAATAACAATAAGCAATTATGAAAAACTTAGAACATACAATAAATCACAATAACAATTTCAAGATTAAATACGAAAGAGTCAGAAAATATAATACCGTCGTTTTATAGTGGTTCGGTCAAAATCGATCTAGTCCACTCCCCAAGCGTCTCTTGGGAATTTGAATAAACCTTTCTCGACTCTTTACTCGGATTAGAGCTCAACCGTTACACTGCTCTTTTTAAGAGTTCAAGAGCAAACTCAATCCTTTCCACATCTCTGGATCAAACCAATACAAGTATCTGAATTTTGTAGAAACACACTCCAACTCTTTAAAGGAGTAAATTTATCATTTGAACACTCACAACTATTTTTTCATAATACAATAAAAATCTTTGTTAAGTATAAGACAAAGAGAAATAAACTTGAAAGCTTGAAGAGAGCAACAACTTTGTGAAAATTGAGATTAAAGAAATTATGAAAGTTGTGTGTTGAAGTATGAGGAGGGCCAAAAAGCCAAATGCATCATTCCACTCAAATGTTACGCCCTTCCTCGTTAGTTTGGTAAGTTGTGAGGCTATTCTAGCAAACTCTTGCACAAACATTTGGTAGTATCCTCATAACAGCATAAAGCTTCATACCTTTATAACTATAATTGGGCATTCCCACTTAGTGACAACTTCAACTTCAACTTCAATCATATTATGAGAATTTGGTGTAAAAATTGTTCTCTCTCAAGATGGTTAGTACTTTAAGATGGTGTTCTTGGTGCTTTTGATCTATTCTCGAGTATACTAGAATATCATGTATAAACATGATAAACAACATGTCTATACACTCCTTGAAGACTACATTCATTAAATTCACGAACATAATTAGGGCGTTTGTGAGGCAAAACAAAATTACTACAAACTCCTAGTGGCCATACCTTGTTTGAAAGGTTGTCTTCGATACATCGCCTTCTTGATCTTAATTTGATGATAGCCTGATCGAAGATCTATCTTTGGAAGTATCGTCGGCTCTCGGAGCTGATCAAACAAATCATTGATGCAAGAGGGTGGATACTTATTCTTTACTATTTTCTTATTTCACTTCGTGCCATCAACGCACAGGCGCATTGAGCCATCTTTATATGTCACAAATAGCATCGATGCACCCAGAGGGATACGCAACGACGAATGAAACCTTTATCCTACAGGTCTTGTAACTGTACCTTTAGTTTTTTCAATTCTACTTGCGCCGTATTGCGCCGTACAGTACGTGACTTTAGAAATGTCTCTAGTTCCTGGTTCAAGTTTTATCCTAAAATCTACGACTCGGGTAGGAGGGATTGTTGTTAAATCCTCCAGAATGACATTCGAGATTTTCTTTACTATAGGTACTCTGTCCATTGTTTTTTCTTTCACTTTTACATCCACTGCACAAGCCAATATGACCAACCCTTCTTATTGTACTTGCCTTTTTGCTTTCATTATCGACATTATTTTTGGGTGGCCCCCGTATAGGTTCCCTTGAACTTAAAATTGGACTCAGTTGGCGGTGGGAATGCTACCTCCTTCTTGTGAAAATCTATACTAGCATAATTCTCGGCTAGACAATCCATTCCTAATATGACAGAAAAGTTTGTCATACTCACTACTTTGAGGACTACGCTTATGGTCCATTCAGCTACTATTACTTGTTCGTCTTTTATTCTATTTTAGCAATGAAAATGAGGCACTCATTACAAGCATGTAGAAATCTCTCCCTAGTATTACACTCAAAGTTCAAAGTGTAAAATATTATATTGTTATGGAGGTTCATGATTCTTGATATTGTTACATAGTCATAATCAAGCGTTGTCGGTAATATTATCTTCAAACCATTTCTATTGAATCAAAACCCTTGAAGTGTGTTATAATCTGTAGTTCTTTTTAGGGGTAGCTTCGAGTAGTTGAAAAAGGATGTAAATGTAATTTTGAGTCGAAAATTCTTAAGGTGTGTGAAGCATATTGACAATACCTATATTGCTTTATGACTTTTTTAGATGAAACAATATTATTTACTTGTATTTTTTTTTTCTAATGATGGAAAATCCTCACATTCTTTATTAAAATCAATCATGAATAGATTACAAGATAGTTTGTAGTATACTAGTACACCTTAGTGGAGTGGTGGGTATTTATGGTGGAAGCTATACAATATAAACTGCATATTCGTTTATATGTAAACCGCATATTCGTTTATCTTTTGGGCTCATATAATTATTAAGTTTGACCATATTAGGCTAGTGATGATCTTTTAACCTAACATTCATGCTCATTCAATTATTAGGGTTGACCTTATTAAACTTATGAGGATCTTTTAACAAAATATTCAATTTTGGGTCAAATAGAACACTTTAAACCGATTTTAATTTGACCAAGTGAGAATATAAGATTTTTTTAGTGTTTGTAATGATTTCTAGAATGGATAACAATTCTTGGAGAACAATAGAAAACTGGTTCTTTCTTTCTTAAGAATACTCTTACTAAATTGTGTTAACAATTGATCAAAACTTGAGTGTGTAGCCTTAGACCACTCGGCCATCCTGACTATTTATTATGAGATTTAACATTGGTTGGAGAGGTAAATGAAACATTCCTTATAAGGGTGTGGAAACTTCTCCCTAATAGATGCGTTTTAAAATTTTTAGACTTACGACGATACATAACGGGCCAAAACAGACAAATATCTGCTAGCGGTTAGAGAGGGAAACTAAGCATTTCCTATAAGGTTGTGGATACCTCTTCCTAGTAGACATTTTAAAATCGTGACACTGATGGTGATACGTAATTCGTCAAAGTAGACAATATCTGATAGCGGTGGGCTTGGTTTGTTACAAATTGTATTAGAGCTAGTCATCGAAAGGTGTGCCAACGAGGTTGCTGGGCACATAAGGGGGTGCATTGTGAAATCCCACACCAGTTGGGGAGGAGGAATGAGACATTTCTTATAAGGGTGTGGAATTCTCTCACTTGTAGACGCGTTTTAAAACTGTGAGGTTGACAACGACATGCATTGAGCCAAAGTCAACAATTTCTAGGCTAATACAAATAATTTGTTGGAATAGTTCAATCGATTAGAGCGTGTGACTGTTAAGCATAAAGTTGGAGGTTCATCAAGCCTTCCTTTTAGCAATGTGAATAAATCCTTCCATTTAAGCATGTGGATACCAAATTGTACAATATCATATCGCTATGGAGGTTTGTGATTCCTAACATTGTACCTAGTCTTAATCAAGCATCCTTAATACTAATTTTGAGTTCTTTTTTGGGGTAGCTTCGAGTACAAAAACATAATGTAAAAAATATTTCCGCATAAAGCAGTTACGTCATGCATATTGTAGAGACTCTAGGGACCTAGAAAACTAGGGTCGTTACATATAATCTACCCCTAAACTTTCTATAACCTAGAGAAAAACTCGTGAAAACTCGCTCAATCAAGGATTCGATTAGACCCTACAAGTAGGTTACTTATTTAGTTGCACTTGATATTACTTTTGCTTTTTGGGTGACCTCTAATTGTTGGTTAATGAGAGATATAAGGTCACAGAGGAGGGTCGTCTTGAGCCATCATTTCTATGTATTTTGAGTTGTTGTCCTTAGTTTTCGAATCTCGTTTCCTAGTCCCTGTTTTGTAATAAACTTGAAACAACACTTTCATTTGTAAATATTTTTTAATTTCTTTTAAATGCTTGGTATTTGTAAATTTTTATCAATTTTTTTGTTGTCATGTGTATGATTTGAAGTCTTGAAAATTGAGTTATTACAATTTTGCTTTGAAGTTTTTAAAATTGAGTTATTACAGTTGATAAGGATCACGGTGTTCCAAATGTTTCAACTGGACCTATTATACGATCCAAAGCCAAGAAGATTCAACAAGCATTCATTATTCATCTACAAAATTGGATAGGCTCAGTTCAACCATCATTTCACGTGTTACAAGCTGATTCGATTGAGGAAGGACCATTTGAAGCTTGAGAAGTGAATATTTATATGGTTGAAGTAGCATAATTGAGTCATTACAGTTGTGCTTTGAAATCTTTAAAATTGAGTTATTACAGTTGCTAAGGATGACACTGTTCCAAATGTTTCAACTCGACCTATTACACGACCCAAGGCCAAAAAGATTCAACAAGCATTCATTCTTCGTCTAAAAAATTTGATAGGCTCGGTTCAACCATTATTTCACGTGTTACAAACTAATTTGATTGAGGAATGACCATTTGAAGCTTCAGAAGTGAATATTTGCACGATTGAAGTAGCCGATGAAATTGCAAGCATCATTTCATGAGTTCTATAAAACTTTATTTAATTTCATAAAGTTTGTAATGGTCAAATTGACTTCGTCCCCTTTTCAGACTCAAGGGGATCAGGATTAAATCATGGCCACTCAATTCTTTTGTGGGGAGATGATAAAAACCAACAAATTATTATGTAAAAATCAATGTGAAGGAATGAAATTGAGATCTCAAAATTAGACTTTCACCCTTAGAAATATGAGCATCATTTTTGCCATTTCTAAGTTTCATGCAATTCTTGTGGTAGGTTGTATTTGAGTTATTCAACAAGCCTTGACCAAGTTCGATTGTGGAGTGACTCAATTCTAACATTATCTCTTGGTTGATTCGAATTTTGTATAAGGAGGTGTTAATTTCTTTTATTCAAGGTTCTTGTTTCATTCAAAGTTTGGATTGCTGGGCTGAGGATTTGGGTTGCCTTATCAATTTTGTATCCGAGCTAGGTTGCATCTTTCTTGCCTACTCTAGAATTGAGTTTATCTTTCACTTATGCTATTGTTTTTTTGTTCTTTTCGTCAAATTTGTCCATTTATTTTCTTGCTGCCATTTCAACCTTTCTTTGTCATTTCCTCACTTTCTTTCTTCTTTTTTATTTTATTTTATTTTATTTTATTTTATTGAAGATCATATTTAGATGTTGAAAAAAAAAAGCCCTATCATATCTGTTCTTAATATTGTGATAAATCCTTATCATTAGACAATTTACATCTTTATTTGAATATTAAATAAGCTCTCATTCACATTTTTTCTAAACCATCTAAATCTGGAACCGTTGGATTTGATATTGTTCTTTCATAATTTAAACTCAAGATAACTTATGAATTTGCCTGAATTTTGTAAAAAGGAAAGTTAGAGCATCTCTTGTATTTTACCATTAAAAGGGGAATTTCATCAAAATCTGAACGACCTTTCCTTCTCATATTCATTTTTAGTGTGCAATTCTACCAAAAAAAAAAAAATAAATTCCTTTGTGTCCTTGGTTTATTTGATCATTATTTTATTTTATTTTTTATTTAATAATTAACTTATCTTGATTGTCTTGAATAGCTTGCTACTCTAAGAATGTAATTGTCCATAAGCCTACCTTGATTATAATTTAGTCACTTTCCCCAAATAACCTACCTTTGTGTGTTAATCACGAGTGTTCATGAGTGTAAAATTAGTGAGTTGATTGTGTGAGGTCCTAAGCATATTTAACTACTGTTTGTACAATCATGAGCCAAGACATGAGAGATCAATAAGATAGTTGAAGAAGTCCAGAAGAAAGAGGTGGAATTGGAAGATGGGAGTCATTTGGCACTTATTACAAGAAGACTTCTTAAAACTTAAGTTACGGAGAATGATGTTGATGATCAAAGAGATAATCTGTTTCGCACGTGGTGTTTAGTCAATGGGCTCCTTGTAGTCTTGTCATTAATAGTGGAAGTTGCACCAATGTAGCAAGTACCATGTTGATCAAAAGGTTGCAAATTCCAACCCAACACCATCCTAAACCTTACAAGCTTCAATGGTTCAATGATAGTGGAAGAATGAAGGTCGTTTCCCAAGCCTTAATATCTTTTACTTTGGGAAAATATAAAGATGAAGTTCTTTGTGATGTGTTACCAATGCATGGTGGAGAATATTACTTGGCCAACTATGGCAATTTGATAGGAGAGTCATGTATGATGGTTATTTGAATAGGTATTCTTTTGTAAAAGATGGTAGAATAGCCACTCTTGTATGGAGCGCCTACAATGCTAATTCCAACCAAGAGCTGGTTAGAAGATGAATAACTCTTAGATCGAACTTGGAATCTATGATGGTCACTCTTAGATTCCAAGACGACTCACTCCAGAATTAGCTTGATCAAAACTAATTGAATGAATCAGTTTAAACATCGAACCTAGCAAGGTTTGAAAAAGAATAAGATCAAAATGATATCAAGAAAACACAAAGGTTTTGTTTGTATTTAACAATGATTCCCAAACAAGAATATATTGCATGCCTTTAAGTAGGCCAAAAAGATAACTTAAATATAATTAAGTTCATCTACCAACTACAAACTGCAACTACCAAAAGCTAGTACATACAAATTGAAGAAAATAAGGCAGGACATAAATTGTCTTAATTGGTAGTTCAACTACCAAAGGAAAAAGTTTTCCAATCACTTTCCAATGTCAAGTGGAGTTTATTGCTACTTCATTATTTTCTTGATTTGATATGCTAATGCTATAAAGATTTTTGGGCTCAAAAGTCTTTGTTTCAACTTGTACATTAGTTAGCCTTTGAACATGCCATGTATAGGCCTCTTGAATCTTCTTAACCTTGTTTCTTGTAATCCGTCCTTCGGGTACATACAAAGGATCAGTAGTTGAGTTCATATCATTGTACCTTTGAGTTTTGCAAATATATTTGCTAATCAATTAAAGTTTGAGGAAAAACAAAAGAAAGAGTTTGAGGAAAAAGAGTGGAAAGAAAAACAAGAATGGAGTGAAAAAATAGAGAAAAATCAAAGAGAAAAAAAAGTGAAAAGAAGAACAACAAAAGAGATGACATTGAAACAAAAAGGAAAGAAAGTGAGTTGTTTGGCTAGAGTTGGAGAGGTGAGAAGGGTAATGTTTTCACAAAATACCATCTTTGTACTTGCGTACAAGGAAGGATTTTGGTCTCTAACTATAACAACTTGACTTTGCCTAGTGTGTTTCAATCTCTTTTACAAGAATTTGAAGACATGTTTCGTGATGAAGTACTTAAAGGACTACCTCCCATTAGAGGTACTAAACATCAAATGAACTTCATTTTGGGTGCTGTCATTCCTAATAAACTAGCTTATAGAGTCAATCCAACTGAGACTAAAGAAATTCAAAGACAAGTGGAGGAGCTCATGGAGAAGGGTTATATACGAGAAAGTTTGAATCCATGTTCTATACGGATTTATTGGTGCCAAAGAAAGATAAAACTTGGCGCATGTGTGTGGATTGTGTAGAGCCATCAACAAAATCATTGTAAAGCATCGACATCCTATTCTTAGGCTAGACAATATGCTTCATGAATTTCATGGTTCATGTCTATTTATAAAGATTGTTTTGAAATATGGATATCATCAAATTAAAATGCAGGTAGGAAATGAATGGAAACTACTTTCAAAATTAAGTTTTGATTGGATGAATGACTTGTTATGTCTTTTGGGTTAACTAATGCTCTTACATTTACACTCTTAATATATAAAGTTTTTAGCAACATTTCATAGGCTTCGGTTAGGGTTCTAACCAAAACATAAGGTAAGAATTTCTACCTACTAATGAACCGAAGCCATCACTATAATTTATGAACAATGGAAACAAAAAATATTTAAAAAGAGAGAAAATCTAAAAAGTAGCAAACTGCCTCGAACGCCGAAAATGAATAGCTACTCGATGTCGTCGTAACCCACGAGGAAAACACAAAAAAATGGAAGAAAGAAGGTGCCAGGGAAGTAAAGCAAATGGGGAAGAAGAAAAATAAGAGAGATAAATATCATCAACTGTGTATGTTTTGATCCCAATCCAGCAAGTCTTGATCTCAAACCTTCCTCTTGTGAACCGTGTAAGTCTCCTACATTTTTTTTAGGTATAATATGGAATACCATACATCTAGAAAATAAAATTTCAATTATTGAGCGTATGCTAATTTGATGTTAATTTAAATTAGAAGTTAATAATGGAGAACGATCTAGATATCGTGGAAATTTCGATATTTGGATTTGAAAGTTAATATCAAAGTTATTGACATGTTTACTCTAATCATTGACTTTATTTTCAGTCGTGAGGTTAAATAAATATCGATAATCATACAAAAAAAAATTAAATATAAAAGTTGGCTATTATTCTACAAATTTAATATGCAATAAACCATTAAAACTTGGCCAAAATGAAATAGATCCAAAAACTGGGAGGAAAAGAAAAACGAAAAGGAAAAATGAAAATTGTCAAAGTACAAGCCTAAAATCGAATCTCAGCCCCAATAGGAAGTAGAACCTAAATCACACGTCTGTATCTAAACCCACTAGTATTCTCAGCCCTTCGACGCGTGTGCAAGCACATGCCAGCACATGCTCAAATGATAGTCTAGCCCATCGAAGCTTCACCCCAATCCACGTCGTGTGTCTACCAGCCCGTCACCACTTGACCCACAACCTAGAACCCAACAATCCGATTATCCGCGCCTCGACCAAACTCCAATTCGTGCATGCCTACTCAACTTCGACCCACTAACCCAGAACATGACCCGAATGTGACTTGCACTTTTCTATCCTCAACTTGGCAGAGACGACTCCAATGGCTTATATGGCACGATTCATCCAACTTTACTCCACACTATTTCCTAGATCATTCCTACCATTTTTATCCTTTCAAGTCAAGTTTAGCATTTTTAAAAGGATTTGAGATGAGTACGACCATTGTTTAGCTAATTCAAACATTATAAGATAAATTAGAGGTTTCATTGTGAGGGCTAGCTAAATTAAATCGCTCAACGTATTCTTATTCGATGTTGTAAATTCGTGTAGGTTGACTTAGATCGTGAGTAGAGAGGTAGTGCACATCAAATTCTACCCAGATAGGAATCTGAGACCAAGGCCATGAAATGATGTTTTATGATAGGTTCTAACCATCATTTCACGTGTTTGCATTACCCTATACTAGTAGTGGGGTTACTTAATGAGTATTTCTTAAAATACAAGTCATGCGCTGTTCTTATTTTTTAGGTAAAGGCAAGGCACCTCTGCACAAATGATGATGTCGAGATGACGACAATGGCACTGAAGTTATTGTAGATGTATTTCATTATATTTGTAACTCTTAGGTTAGAACATGACATATTTTTATTATCTTACTTGCTTTATTTAAATCTCATGTTATTTGTTTTCTGCATTAACAATTTAATGATGTAATTGTTAACATATAAGTCCATGACACCGTCTTGGAATGTTTTAAAAGATTTTTCCGTGTTTTGTAGTTAAGTCAGGCATGTTGTAGCGACTTTTTTTTAGTAATATAAATAGGGTCGTTACAGTTGATATAGTGAAAGTTTCTTTACTCTTCTTATGTTGATCTTCACCACAAACCATTAATTTTATCAAATGGAATACGAAACTTATTTAAATGTTGCAATTTCTACCTACCCCGAATGATCCTAAGCTAGCAACATAATATATGAACAAAGGAACAAAAAAAATCTTTCTTTTATATTGTTTTAAAGACACTTTCTTAAACGTATAAGTCCATGACATAATTTTATGAAGTCATTTTAAATAAATATTTTCGTATAAAGAAGTTACGTCATGCGTATGGTAGTGAATCTAGTTGAGTAGAAACTAGGGCCATTACAAATAATCTAGACCCAAAATTTCTGTAATCTAGAGAAAAACCTTTGGCAAGTTGTTCGATCAAGGATGTTATTAGAGACTATAAGTAGGTTGCTTATTTAGTATGTTTATACCCATTAGATATTACTTTTCTTTTCTGGGTGATCACAGATTGTTGGTTAAGCAACTGGGAGCTATGCAGTCACAGAGGAGGGTCGTCAAAGCCGTCAGTTCTATGTGTTAGGAATTGTTGTCCTTAGTTTTTCAGTCTAGTTCTCTTGTCCCCGTTTTGTAATAAACTTGTGACAACACTTTCATTTGTAAATGTATTTAAATTTCTTTTAAATGTGATGTTGTTTGATTATAAATTTACATAAATTTTTATCAAATTTTTTCGTGTTGTTGTGTCGTGAACCATGATTTCAAAAGTGAGTGGCGGAGAGAGGAGGGAACAAAAACATATTCGAGGCCCTCTGTGTACACCGTCGGCGAGAGTCGAACCACCGAACAACCTTCATCCTGGAGCATACTTGTAAGAAAAGTGAAGGAGTAATACACACAGAGGATGTACGGGAATACAAACAATCATTTTCATTTTTGTTAGACGAACACAACACTGGCGAGATGGAGGGGTAAGATCCAACGTACAAAGACGAAGTCAACCTGCTCGGACCCAAACTCGAATACCCGCAACCTCATTCCAGCCAGGAAACCCCATACCCAGTTTGGTTCAGTAACAAAAAATACAAAGCCTTTGCCCAACACAGAAACCAGATACACACCAACAACCAAATCCAGTAGTGTAGTTTCTATGTGCTTTGCCCAAAAACCCCATACCAAGTTTGGTCTATTAACGAAGCAAGATGGACGTTTTAATAGGAAACAACTACCACGACACTTGGAGAAACTTTGAGAGACAAAATTCAAACATACTTGAGTTTAGATAAAATGTTGGCCAAGACCAATCATGTAAGTGGCTTTACTATCGGCTAAATCAGACGACTTGATTTATCTATCATACTTGAGTATAGATAAAATGTTGGCCAAGACCAATCATGTAAGTGACCTTATTATCGGCTAAATCAGACGACTTGATTTATCTATCACGACACATACCCAGTAGTCCTTGCACGTGTCACTTATGCTTTATATTTTATAAGGTGGTGACTATGACTATGTTATTTGATGATGCTATATGATGTTATATTATGTTATATGATGATGTTACATGATGATGTTGTATCATGATGATATGATGATGATGGTGTTATTATAACACATGCTAAAGCAATTTGGATCTTAGGTACTCTAAGTACATCCATTATAGTAAATTAGCTAGCATGTTCATAAGCATTAAAACTCAAGGAGTTTGAGTACTAACCATTTGTAGTTCAAATTCCTTTTTCCTCACGAATCGGTTTCGAACCACCACTAGTGTTTTCCCTACTATTCTCCAACCTTAGAACAGGATTGCAGAATCAGGTGAGTGACTACATTTGGAAAGGATTTAGTATATGTGAAGAGAGAGTTTGTGAGGGTTTTTCTCAAACTTTTTCCAAGAAGATTTTCCATGTACCTTGATCACTCGGTTTATAGAGTCATATTTGCATGTTCATGCAATTTTGAAAATGCCAAATCTTGATACTCAAAATTCCACTCAAATTTGTGGGGTTTATTTGACAAGTATAGAAGTTTGGTTAAACCAAATTTTGACACTCAAAATTCCACGTACTCAAACATGGATTTTTCCATTAACTGAAGTCAACATTTTGACTTTCTTTCTTTTAATTCAACAATTAATTTATATAATTAATTTCAAATTAAAGTAATATTAAAGGATTAATTAAACTATTTAATTAATATTTAACATTAATTCAAATGTCAAACCCAATAAATTCCGACACATATCGATTAAAATATTTAAATCTTATTTAAAAATCTCCCATTCTCTTTTTTTCTTTAATTCGTAAATAAAACAAAAATGTAGTTAAATATATCGTTTATGTTTAGCGCATATTCTCTAATTTGAATTCGAGCACTTCGAACTCGCTCGTCACGTTGTTCCATGGTTTAGTCCGATATGAGCTAGCAGGGGGACCTAACGGACCTATAGATCATACCCCAAAGATCTGAGATTAACCGGCTAAACTCATTAACCTTGTTAACCAACATTTGTTAACTATTAGGACACTCCATTATAGCCTAGTAGTTGCACTCCCCTCACTATAGATATATTTCTGTTCATTTGATATAACCATGATTAATAAGTCGATCCTTCACAAGTTGTTCGCAACTATAGCTGGGACAATTTACCATTTTATCCCCGAAGTTACTTCTTGTTCCTTATGTTCCACGATACTTTAATGAACAATTAGTTTGTGGTCCAACCAGTAAACTAAATCCCTCTCAGGCCAATGAGCGAGTGGGGCTCCTTATTCAAGACCTAGAGTCAGTACTTAAGGGACAACCTCTCTACTGTACCTAAAAGTGGGTAGGAGTGAACTCCATCTTGCACGCTATGTCTCCCGCTATTCACCCAGTCTTACCCCTAAAATGGGAGGCTTATTGAGTCCGCGAACTCGAGCCACTATCACCCATGAAAACCTAAGGATAATTTTGAATAAACAGGTGTTGTATGTCTTTCACGGTGGAAAATTTATTTTTTTGTTGAAGTTCGATTTGTCGAATTCTCTAAAATTTGGTCATGACAGATAGAATAAGTTGGAGAGCAGAATGAAGCATTTCTTATAATAACGGTGCAAATACCTCTATGAGATTGTGAGGTAATGGGCCAAAGCGGACAATATCTTTAGCGGTGGCCATAGGATAGTACTAAAAAAAATAAACTATAGGTCGCCTGAGAGATTCATACTTTCAGGGGAAACGCCATGTACAAAGCTAACACATGCTTTAACCACTCAACCAATGCAACTTTTTTATTTTTGGCACGAATCTTGAAGAGGCACTAGGGACAACAAACGTAGATGATTAATGAGGAATCAATTAGAACTTCGAGGCCTACATGGTAGCTTTGAGCACCGTAAATGGTAAGCCCGAACTTGCTATAGACCAAAGGAAAGTCGTGGAAATCTAGTATGAGAAGGAAGCGATGAGAGCCTACAAGTAGGTTTGTTCCTAAGTATATTTTTATGCTTACCACTTTCTCCTTTTCTAGTTCAGGTACTGTTCAAGGTGGAGAGATGCTTGAGAGCTTTACTATCACAAAGGGGTGTCGACCCGGAGTGTGTGTTAGTTGTATTCGACTTGAGACATCAATTAATTGTATAATTTTTGGGGTTCATTTTTTATTGTTTTGTATTTTTTTTTTTTTTTTTTTTTTTTTTTTTTTTTTTTT
>NW_019268584.1:647481-660858 GCF_002738365.1 Cucurbita moschata | reverse complement strand
CACGGTTGGAGTTGGGAATGAAGCATTTCTTATAATAAGGGTGTGAATTCTTCTATGAGATCATGAGGTAACTGGCCAAAGACGATAAATACTTAAAATTCGGTCATGACAGATCCAACCACGGTTGGAGTTGGGAATGAAGCATTTCTTATAATAAGGGTGTGAATTCTTCTATGAGATCATGAGGTAACTGGCCAAAGTGGACAATATCTTTTAGCGGTAGCCTTTGGCTAGTAAAAAAATAAAAAATGAACTGATCGACGCCTAAGAGATTCAAGCTCTTGCGGGGAAACCCTATGTACATAGCAGTCACACGCCTCAACCACTCGGCCAAAGCGATTTTTTTTTCAGGAACGAATCTCAAAGAGACCTTCGGGAAAGCTAATGTAGATGATTAATGAGGAATCAATTAGAACTTCAAGACCTACACAGTAGCTTAGAGTGCAGTAAAGGGTAAGCTCGAACTTCCTATAGACCAAAGGAAAGTCTTGGAAACCTAGCATTAAAAGGAAGCGATGAGAGCCTACAAATAGGTTGATTACTAAGTATATTTTTATACATATCCCTCTCTACCTTTTCTAGTTCAGGTATTTTTCAAGGTGGGGAGACACTCGAGAGCTCTACTATCACAGAGGAGTGTCGACCCGAAGTGTATTGTAGTTGTATTCGACTTAGGACATCAATTAGTAGTATATTTAATTTTTGGGTTCATTTTGAATTGTTTTGTATCTCATGCCATTTTTTTCTTTTGTAAATAACTTTGAATTTCAGACATAGGTTTTGTATTGCTTTTAAAGCAAAATTTATTTTTATTCCTAGTTCAATTTGTCGAAACCTCTAAAATTTAGTCATGACATATCCAACATCGGCTAGAGAGTGGAATGAAGCATTCCTTCTAATAAGGGTGTGAATACCTCTATGAGATCGTGAGGTAACGAGACAAAAGAAAAAAAAAAAAAAAGCTTTTCGTCACCTAAGAGATTCAAACTCTTACAGGGAAACCCCATGTACTTAGCAGGCACACGCCTTAACCATTCGGCCAAAGCGACTTTCTTATTTTTGGCACGAATCTTGAAGAGGCACTAGAGACAACAAAGGTAGATGATTGATGAGGAATCAATTAGAACTTTGTGACCTACATGGTAGCTTAGAGCGCTATAAAGGTTAAGCCCGAACTTCTTATAGACCAAAGGAAAGTCGTGGAAACCTAGTATTAGAAGGAAGCGATGAGAGCCTACAAGTAGGTTGGTTACTAACTATATTTTTATACATACCCCTTTCTTCTTCTCTAGTTCAGTTACTTTTCAAGGTGGGGAGATGCTCGAGAGATCTATTATCACACAGGGGTGTCGACCCGAAGTGTATTGTAGTTTATTCGACCTGGGACATCAATTAGTTGTAAAATTTTTGGGGTTCATTTTGAATTTGTTCTGTATCCCATGTCATTTTTATCTTCTGTAAATAACTTTGAATTTCTAACATAGGTGTTGAATGTCTTACACGGTGGAAAATTTATTTTTTTGTTGAAGTTTGATTTGTCGAATTCTTTAAAATTTGGTCATGACAGATAGAATAGGTTGGAGAGCAGAATGAAGCATTTCTTATAATAACGGTGCAAATACCTCTATGAGATTGTGAGATAACAGGCCAAAGCGGACAATAACTTTAGGCATTAGGCTAGTACAAAAAAAAAAAAAAAAAAAAAAGAACTTTACATCGCTTGAGACATTCAAACTCTCACAGGTAACCACATGTACTTAGCTGGCACAGGCTTTAACCACTCGACCAAAGCGACTTTTTTATTTTTGGCACAAATCTCGAAGAGGCACTAGGGACAACAAAGGTAGATGATTAATGAGGAATCAATTAGAACTTGAAGGCCTACATGATAGCTTTGAGTGCCATAAATGGTAAGCCCGAACTTGCTATAGACCAAAGGAAAGTCGTGGAAATCTAGTATTAGATAGAAGCGATGAGAGCCTACAAGTAGGTTGGTTACTAAGTATATTTTTATGCTTACCACTTTCTCCTTTTCTAGTTCAGGTACTGTTCAAGGTAGGGAGATGCTTGGAAGCTTTATTATCACAGAGGGGTGTAGACCCGGAGTGTATGTTAGTTGTATTAAACCTGGGACATCAATTACTTGTATAATTTTTGGGGTTCATTATGAATTCTTATGTATCTCGTGGCCTTTTTTTGCGTTTGTAAATAACATTGGAATTCTAACACACGTGTTGTATGTCTTTTAAACTGTGAAAATTTTATCCTTTCGTCTTAGTTTGATTTCTTGAAACCTTGAAACTTCGTTGTGACAAATCCAACCACTGTTGGAGAGGGGAACAAAACAATTTTTTTATTTCAGGAATGATTCTCGAAGAGGTACTAGGGACTAATAAGACTGATTAATGAGGAATCAATTAGAATTTTGAGACCTACACGGTAGCTTAGAGTGATGTAAATGGTATGCCTGAACTTCCTATAGACAAAATGAAAGTTGTGGAAACCTAGTAGAAGAAGAAGCGATGAGTAGCTTAGAGCGATGTAAATGGTTTGCCTAACTTCATATAGACAAAATGAAAGTCGTGGAAACCTAATAGAAGAAGAAAGTGATGAGGGCCTATAAGTAATTGGTTACTAAGTATATTTTTATACTTACCCCTTTCTCCTTTTCCATTTCAAGTATTGGTCAAGGTGGAAAATTCTTTTGTATCATGTGCGCTTTTTTTTTTCTGTATATCATGAGAGAATTGAACTCTCATAGGGAAACCCCATGTACAAAATAAAAATAAACTTCAAGATGGGAAATTCTTTTGTATCATGTGCGCGAGAGAATTGGACTCTCACAGGAAACCCCATGTACAAAATAAAAACAAACTTCAAGGTGGGAAATTCTTTTGTATCATGTGCGCCTTTTTTCTATATCTCATGAGAGAATTGAATTCTCACAGGGAAACCCCATGTACAAAATAAAAACACTCTCGCAGAAAACTCCATGTACTTAACAGAAACACGTTTTAATCGCTTGGTCAAAGCATTTTTTTTATTTTATGAACCTTTCTCAAAGAGACACTGGAAACTAAAAAGGTAGATGGTTAGTGAGAATCAATAACTTTGAGACCTACAAGGCAGGGAAACACTATGTAATTAGCAAGCGCACACCTTAACTACTCAATCAAAATAACTTTTTGGTTTTTTTAATGAGTCTTGAAGAGACCTACTAGGGACTACACAGAGCTGTGTCGACCCGGAATGTCTGTTAGTTGTATTCGACGTGGGACATCAATTAATTGTATTCTTTTTAGGGTTGATTTTGAATTCATTTGTATCCCATGCCCTTTTCTATGTGCGCCCTTTCTATCCCATGCCCTTTTCTATGTGCGCCCTTTCTATCCCATGCCCTTTTCTATGTGCGCCCTTTCTATCCCATGCCCTTTCCATCATTCAATTTAAACATGTCCATCAGCAAACTTACAAATGACTTAAAATGTTGTGCAATCTTCTATCCTGATTCTTGTGTATGACTTGGCTACGAGGAAGATGATTGGCTCGGGTAAACAATTTATTGGCCTCTATCATATTTCTTCATCTTCAATCAAATCTTCTACTCATCAAGTATTTTAATCATCTAATTTATGGCATTTACGTCTAGGTCATTTTTCTTTTTCTCGTTTTAAATTTCTAACTGATCAATTGCATCTTAATAATGCTACTTTTTCTCATAACTGTAGTATTTGCTCGTTAGTAAAACAAAAGAAAATGGCATTCAATTGACATATTTAAATAACAATATATCCTCCCATCACAAAACAAAATGGCAACTAAATTAAAGCCATTGCCGGGGACGTGTAAATCCCACCAATGTGCCATTAAGCAAAAAATAGTAACTAAAAACTAAAAATAAGAATGATTTTGAGGGAGATTTTCAACCCAGGAATTTATCTATCGCATCCAAGATCTATCTTTGAAAATACCTTTGCCTCTTGGAGCTGATCAAACAAATCTTTGATGCGAGAGTGGGTACTTATTCTTTACTGTTTTCTTATTTCACAACATACAGTCAATTCAAAGGCGCATTGAGCCATCTTTCTTTGTCACAAACAGCATCGGCGCACCCCAGAGGGATATGCTAGGGCAGATGAAGCCTTTATCAACACTTCTTGTGACTATAAAGTTTTTTTAATTCTACTTGCGCCATACAGTACGTGACTTTAGAAATGTCTGTAGCTTCTAGTTCAATTTTTATTCTAAAATCTACGGCTCGAGTAAGAGGGACTATTGGTAAATCCTCTAGAAAGACATCCGAGATTTTCTTTACTATAGGTACTCTGTCCATGGTAATTTCTTTCACTTTTATGTCCACTGCACAACCCAATATGACCCAGTGTCATTGTCCTTGTTGTTGCTTTCATTATCAACACTATTTATGGATAGCCACCCTATAGGTTCCCTTGAACATAAAATTTGATTCAGTTGGCGGTGGGAATACTACCTCCTTCTTATGACAATCTATACTGACATAATTCTCGACTAGACAATCCTTTCCTAATATGACGGAAAAATCAGTCATACTCACTACGCTCAGGACTACAATTATGGTCTGTTCAACTATTATTACTTGTTTGTCTTTTATTCGATTTTAGCAATGGGAATGAAGCACTCCTTATAAGGGTGTGTAGATCTCTCCCTAGTATTACACTCAATGTTTAAAGTGTAAAATATCGTATTATCATGGAGGTTCGTGATTCTTGACATTGTTATCTAGTCTTAATCAAGCATTCTCGGTAATATTATCATCAAACCATTTCTATTGAATCAAAACCCTTGAATTGTGTTATAATTTGTAATTCTTTTTAGGGGTAGCTTCGAGTAGTTGAAAAAGGATGTAAATGTAATTTTGAGCAAAAAATTCTTAAGGTGTTTGAAGCATATTGATAGTATCTATATTGCTTTATGAGTGTTAAAGCTAAATTGAAGCTTATATTAGCTTATGGCGAAGGTTCTTGCTCAATTTAATCAAATAATAAGCTCCAAATCAAACTTCAACCACATAACTGGCATCAATATCCTAACTATATGGCATATATGACTTCTGAAATATCATATGACTTGCCACTTGAGACCTGAGTCAGTTAACAGAGGGGCTAGTAGACAATTTCTTTAAATCCTTTGATGATGGAGGGTTATGTTTATATTTATTTATTTTTATTTGAATTATTAGAAGTAGGATTTGATCCCACGCCCTCTGATTCTGCATTGGTTGGAGAGGGGAATGAAGAATAACTTAGAAGAGTCTATAAACATCTCTCTAGTAGTGTGTTTTAAAATTGTGATTGTGACGGCGATATGTAACGGGCAAAAAGCGGACAATATTTTTTAGCGCTTGGAAAGGGAACAAAACATTACTAGTGGTGGGTTTGGGCTATTACAAATACTAGTAGATTTATTTTAGAATTGCGAGGCCGATGACGATACGTAATGGGCAAAAGCAGACAATATTTGCTAGCGGTGGGGTTGGGCTATTACAAATGCTATAAGAGTTAGTCACCGAGCGGCATGCCAGCGAAGACGCTGGCCCCAAGGAGGATGGATTGTGAGATCCCATATCAGTTGGAGAGGGGATGAAAAAATTCTTATAAAGGTGTGGTGGACTTGAGCTATTACAAATGATTAGCTGGAATAGCTCAGTTGGTTAGAGCGTGTGGCTGTTAACCAGAAGGTCGAAGGTTTTGAATCAATGTAATAAAATAAATAGCACTTAGAAGAATACCATATGTGTTCTCCATAATAATATTGAACTCTTCGACAAAAAATACCACAAAAAAGTTTTATTCATACTCCATTTGTTTGGTATGATACCTTTTAGAAACAACCACCAATATCATACTATTATGGTGGCTCATAATTTCTAATACTTTGTCACCGCCCAAAAATAAGTAAATAAGTAAACAAAAAAATAAATAAAATAATTACATTTTTTTAGAAAAAAAATAATAATAAATGAATAATAAAAAAAAAAATACAACCCTCCCCACTGATCTCTCATCCCTTTCCCATCATCTCTCCTCAAACCAATTCTTAGGCCATAATCTAAAGTCCCTCCAAAATGAAAGAGTAAACAAAAATGTTAGATCTGAGAAAACAATGGTTGTGCACATTTACTAGAAGAGAGATCTGGTTAGTTTCTTAAGGTATATATTAAATCTTTCTCTTTTTTTTTCATACCAATAAATCAGGACAATGATATTTTAGATCTTGGGAATTATTGTAATTATTTAGGTTGTCAATAATGTTATATGAATTACAACCCTCCCCGACTAATCTCTCATCCCTTTCCCATCATCTCTCCTCAAACCAATTCTTAGGCCATAATCTAAAGTCCCTCCAAAATGAAACAGCAAACAAAAATGTTAGATTTGAGAAAACAATGGTCGTGCACATTTACTAGAAGAGATCCAATTCATGCCAATAAATCACGACAATGATATTTTAGGTTGTTAAAAAAAAACCAAGAATATAACTATTAACCCCCCTCCCCCGAGGAGGAAACATAGCAAGAGACAAAGTCACATAATACTACCAAAGGAGGAAACACGACAAAGTCACATAATACTACCAAAGGGGAAACACACCAAGAGAAAGAGAGGGAAGACTAAGGATAATAAACACAGTAAGAAGAAATAGAATATCTGTAAAATATTAAAGGGTATTAAATTGTTTGTATGAAAATAATACTATAACAAACATATATAAATATTTCAAGACTTAACTCATGCAAAAACTCTAACTTTCGCATGAATTTTAACACATGGACCAATATAAATTAGATAAACAATTTTGTAGACATTCAAACTTGAAACTGATTCATGGGCTCACATTGGTTGACTTGGATTTCAATGGACTTTCATTAAGGATAACATCGGGACATCAGCCTAAGCTAATCAGGTAAGTGACGTTACTATCAGCACGGTTATAATTGATGTTGACACGTTCCCCGTGGTTCTGCACGTGTCATATATATTGATATGTGTGAATTGTCTGCGGATCGATATGCTTCATATATGTTATGTATATGTTATAATATATGAATTGTATGATAATAATTATGGTACGATGTGTTCAATGATATGTTTGAGATAGGATACGAGAAGGATGCACAAAACGAAATGTAACAACAGGAGTAAGATACGTTCATGAAACGTTAAGGTTAGGCTACATACTGGAGTGCTATGGGTAGGGGAGATTGATGAAAGTATACGGTTAGGTTATGGGTAGAAAGGGATAGGTTTGTGATAGATTGATAGAACGATAGCGTTAGGATACGTTCCTGTGATGATATGACTAAGGTATGTTCACGTAATGATATGGCTGTGATAGGTATAAGAACGTTAAGGCTATGATAAGTTAGGGAACGATATGACCACGAAGTGTTTAGGATATGACATGTTTATGATACAATATATTGTGATGTGATATGTTATGTTTAGATTGTTTTGTGTGACCATTGAAGTAATTGTTGTATGAATTGCACGTTAGGAAATGACATGTTAAAAGCATGGAGCGTTATGTTATGTTTTGTAAATTGTATGTATACAACATGTTATGAAATGACAAGATATCACGATAAATGAAATGAAATATAACCCGTTAGAATTATGCATGATATGAGAACTGAAAAATGAATAAAGATATGATATGAATGTAAAACGATAGCAGAGTATTTAATAATGTCGAAAATAGAAAAATATTGGGAACTCATGCATTATGTGTGCTCATGCATTGGGGGATACCCTTATTTCATCACGAGGGGCAGGCATACGATCATTATGTTTTAGATAATGCTGCCGGCAGGGGTACGATCATTATGTTTAGATAATGCTGCTGGCAGGGGTACAATCATTATGTTTTACATAATGTTGCCAGCAAGAGTACGATCATTTTGTTTTACATAATGCTGCTGCGGCGGTTACTAGTTCTAACGGGAGTCTGGCCTAATTAGCTCCCAGAGTATGCTCGCCCGACAAGAAAAGTGGTCTAGCGGTTTGCGAACTGACTGGTGAGTCCATACTCGCATGTATTGGCTATGTGTAGAGTATATGGTACACATCCAAGTTACCCGTTAGGACAGTACCGTAGGAAAATAGATTGAAAGGATAGGTCCCGTCATTGTATTCACATGTTCTTTCATTCAACCCCAATACTGGGGTCACTTATTAGTATTTCTTTAAATACTCAAGCAATATACTACTACATTTTTTAGGATAAGACAAGGCATTGATCTACGGCTGACGACGGCCTCGCAATTCCAGACCATGACACATGCATAGGGTATTGGTATTATTTTCTTAGACTTAGGCTAAAATAGGATGTTTTTAATTTAAATGTTTATTTATTTTATTTAGGCTTTTTGTTGTGTCGTTTTAAAGGTGTTTTCGAAACACGTAAGTCCATGGTTGTGTTTTAAGACAAAGGTTACGTTTTATGGAATCTAAATGAAGTTTTTTTGCATTCAATATTCATGATATGTGTACACAACGACCTTAAATTAAGTAGAAAATTTTGGGTCGTTACATACTTGGTCTTAATCAAGCATTCTCATGACATTTCATAGGTAATATTATCGTCGAACCTTTTCTATTGAATCAAAACCCTTTAATTGAGTTATAATTTTTTATTTTTTTATTTTTAGGTATCCTTTTTAAGATGTTTGAAGCATATTGACAATATCTATATTGCTTTCTAAATGTTACATCTAAATTGAAGCTTATTTCAAGTTTGAGCTGGGTTCTTGCTCACAATAATCAAATAATAAGCTCCAAATCAAACTTCAATCACATAATTAGGAACATAAACACATTTTAATCCAATCTATATTTTTGAAATTACTAGCTGAACACTTTTTTTTTTAATTTATTTATTTAGTTTAACTTCAAAAGGCACCCTAACAAAAGTTTAAATCTTAAATAAGCTAACAAAAACATAAGGTAAGAATTTCTACCTACCTAAATGAACCAGGTACTATCATTTAGGAACAAGTAAACAAAAAAAAAAAAATTAAAATAGAGAAAATCTAAAAAGTTCTAAGTTCCCTAGAACACTGGAAATGAATAGCCATCCAATGTCATCGAAACCAATGAAAAAAACAAAAAAAAAAAATGGAAGCTTCCCAATCTACGTCGCGTGTCTACCAGCCCGTCACCACTCGACCCACAACCTAGAACCCTACAATCCAATTATTCATGTCTTGACTAAACTCCAACTCGTGCATGCCTACTCAACTTTAACCCACTTACCTAGACCATGACCCAAATGTGACTTGCACTTTTCTATCTAAAACTTTGTGGCGATGGCTCCAATGGCTTATACGGCTCAATTCATCCAACTTTACTCTGCACTATTTCTTGTGGTAAGGATCACAGTGTTTCAAATGGTCCAACTGGACCTATTACACGAACAAAGGCCAAGAGGATTCAACAAGCATTCATTCTTCATCAACAAAATTGGATAGACTCGAGTCAATCATCATTTCATGTTTTACAAGATGATTCAATTGAAAAATGACCATTTGGAGCTTCAAAAGTGAATATTTGCACGATTGAAGTAGGGGATGAAGTTGCAAACATCATTTCATGAGTTGTTAGAAAACTTTATTTATTATTTTTAATTTCATAAAGTTTGTAATGGTCAAATGGTCAATTGACTTCGTGTTCTGTGGAGATTTAAGGGGATCGGATTAAATCATGACCACAAATGTCTTTTGTAGGGAGACTATAAATACCCACAAATTATTATCTAAAAAATAGATTTGTAACGAATGAAATTGATCTCTCTAGGTGAGACGTTCCCTTAGAACTCCGAACGTCATCTTTGCCCTTTTACGTTTCAAACAATTCTTGTGGTATTGCATCTGAGTCATTGAATCAAGCCTTGATCAAGTTCAATTGTGGAGTGTCTCAATTTATAACAAGGTTCTAAATCTTGCTTCTAGATCTTCGATCGCCGAATTTTATATAAGGAGGTGTTAATTTCTTTGTTTCAAGGGTTCTTTCTTCACTAAAAGCTTAGATCGTTGGGATGATGACTAGAGTTATCTTATCAATTTGGTATCAGAGCCTACATTACATCTATGTGGCCTACTCTAGAATTGATTTTATCTTTCGTTTATTGGTTTATGCTATTGTTTTTCTTTTCTTCAGATCTGTCCATTTATTTTCTTGCCATTTCCATCATTGTTCATCATCTTTTGACCTTGTTCTCATTTTCTTTTCAAGGATCACATTTAGATCTTGAAAAAAAAAACAATAAAAAAGAAATCCTTATAAGTAGGCATCATTTATTTTAGACAATTTACATGTATATTTGAAGATTAAATAAACTTCAATTAAAATTTTTTTTTCTTATTCCATCTAAATCGGGAACGGTTTAATATTTTTTTTTCTCAACGTTAGACTTCTAAATTTCTCAAATCTCTAGAACAAAGAAATTTAGATTGTTCTTAAATCTTCACAACCATTCTCTTTGGAATTCTTTTTTCAGTGCAATTCCATCAAAAAATATAAGTGCCCTTATTTGTTGTTTATTTCTTGTTTTTATTTTGGTGTTATTTCATAATTATCTTATCATCCTGATAATTGAATAGCTTGCTACTATCAGAATTGTTTTATCCATATATTAGCCTACCTTGATCATAATTTAGTCACTCTCCCAAATAGCCTACCTTTGTGTGTAATAAACATGTGTGTCCCTGAATGTAAAATTCGTGAGTTGCGTGTGTGAGGTCTTAAACATATTTAACTATTATTTGTACAATCATGAACCAAGATGGAGGAAATGGAGGAGAAATCAATGAAGCTAGGAGGAAAGAAGCACAGGTCGGAAGTATTACTCATTTGAATCAAGTTATTAGTACATCGACAAACCGGATGGAGTGAATTGAAATAGCCATAGGTAATCTTCAAGGAAGGGAAGTACTATTGAATGAAGGAGTTGAAAATGAAGAAGATGACAATGTCACCCTTTTAGTGGGACATAGTCGTAGGGGAGGGAGAGGAAGAGTCATAAGAAGGGGTAGAGAAATTTTAGCACCAAAAAGAAGTGAGAGGGAGTACCAATATGAAGAAAGAGTTGGGGGTAAAGCTTAAAATTCCAAGTTTCTATGGGAGATCTGATCCAAAGGAGTATTTGCAATATGAAAACAAAATTAAGCATGTTTTTTATTGCAACAATTTCAATGAAGAAAGAAAATTGAAGTTTGCTGTGGCTGAATTTTGTGATTACGCAATTATATGGTGGACTTCTTTGAAATTAGAATGTAGTAAGTAACATGCTGATCAAAAGGTTGCAAATTCCAACACAATACCATCTTAAAGCTTACAAGCTTCAATGGCTTAATGACAGTGGAACAATGAAGGTATTTTATCAAGTTTTAATATCTTCTAGTTTGGGAAAATATAAAGATGAAGTTCTTTGTCATGTGCTATAATTGCTTGTTGAAGACATATTGCTTTTGGCCGACCTTGGAAATTTTATAGGAAGATCATGTATGATGGTTATTTGAATAGGTATTCTTTTATAAAAGATGGTAGAAAAACCACTCTTATACCTTTGAGTTTTGCAGATGTATTTGCTGATCAATTAAAGTTGGAGAAAGAAAAGAAAGAGTTCAAGGAAGAAGAATTAAAGGGAAAAAAAATGGTGAAAAGAATAATGAAATTGCAAAAAAGAAAGAGTTAAACAAAGTGAGTTGTTTGACTAGAGTTGGAGACGTTAGAAGGGTAATGTTTTCAAAAAAAAAAAACCATGTTTATACTTATGTACAAGTAAGGATGTTTGTTCTCTAATGATAACAATTTTTCAATGCCTAGTATGCTTCAATCTCTTTTACAAGAATTTGAGTACGTGTTCCAAGATGAAGTACCTTTAACGACTACCTCCCATTAGAGATATTGAACATAAAATAGATTTAATTCCGGGGGCAGTCATTCCTAATAGGCCAGCTTATAGAGCCAACCCAACTGAGACTAAAGAAATTCAGAGGCAAGTTGAGGAGCTCATGAAGAAGGGTTATATACGAGAGAGTTTAAGTCCATGTTCTGTACTAGTCTTATTGATACCAAACAAAGATGGAATGCGGCGCATGTGTGTGGATTGTAGAGCCATCAACAAAATCACTGTAAAGGTTCGACATCTTATTCCAAGGCTAGACGATATGCTTGATGAATTGCATGGTTCATGTTTATTTACAAACATTGTTTTGAAATTTGGATATCATTAAATTAGAGTGATATAGGAAATGAATGGAAAACCGCCTTCAAAACTAAGTTTGGACGGTATGAATGGCTTGGCTTTTGGGTTAACTAATGCTCCCAGGACATTTATGCATGAATCATGTTTGAGAGAATATTTAGGAAAACATATTTTTTTTTTTTTTTTGTATATTTTGATTATATTTAATTTATTTAAAGACTTTGCATGTGGAACATGTTAAGTAAGTTTTGATTATGCTTAGGAAAGAGAAACTTTATGCTAATTTTAATAAGTGTAGTTTTTGCATGGAAAAAGTTAATTTTCACGGCTTCATGGTAGTAAAAATGGAGTAGAAGTAGATGAAGATAAAGTTAATGCAACCACATATTGATCAAATTTTAATTGATTGTTACTCTAGGTTTCTCAAATCTCTCCATTCTTTTTTTTTTCATTTAATTGTAATTTAATTCTGTTCACATATGTTATTGAACAATTTTTAATGGATTCTTTGTCTACTAATTTACTGGAATAAGATGAAATGGTTAACATTTAAATTCTAACTCAAACTAAATAATTTCACCCATTTCCATGTATTATTGTTAATTTTAATTCGATGGTTATTAACAAATCCTCTATCTTTTTTATCTCTCTATTCGTTCTTGTCTTTTAATTTTATTGGCAACTTAATTCTGTTTACATATATTATTCTACAATTTTTAATGAATTCTTTGTCTACTAATTTACTCAAAATGAGGTAAAATTTTTAGCATTTAATTTGTAACTAAACCTAAATAATTGCACCAATTTAGGGAAAATCTAAGATATAATTGGATGTGATGTCCTAATAATGAAATTAATATAGAAGAGAGAAAAATTTAATATATACCCTAACAAATTTAAGATGTTTTTTTTAAAGTGAATAGCTATCTTCTTTTTTTCTCAAATCTAACATTTTTTTTTTTGGTTTTTTTTCTTAGCAACAACGGTAATACTATGATGTAGTTGAGGAGAGATAATTTGAGAAAGGGACAAAGAGGTTTGATGAGAGAGATGGAGAAAGGTTTTTTTTTTTTTTTTTTAAAAGAAAGGTAATCTTTTTTATTTATTTATTTATTTATTTGTTTATATATATAT
>NW_019268584.1:598371-647476 GCF_002738365.1 Cucurbita moschata | reverse complement strand
TATATATATTTGGGTTATTACAAAAGCTATTTTCAATAGCTAAAATCACATCGTTGAAGAAAATTAAACATACACTTTTTGAAGTTAAGGATGCGATGCAGAAGTTTCTCTTGATTTCTGTAGCTACAATACCTACTCCCTCTCCAATTATCCCTAATTGCTCTCCTAATCCCTCTCTTTCTCTCTTTTAATTTTATGTGGCCCTAATTCTTTGTTTAATTTGATTGATGTAGACACAGAAGTAAAGGAGGGAACTTCACTTCCATTAACTTGTAATGAAGTTTGTCCAAACAATAGCGACGTTGAAAATGATCAATGCATGCATTTATGCTCAAGAAAAGGATTTAAACATGAAGTATGCCCAACAACAAACATAATTTCTTTTTAATTTGCTGTGGTGACCAACAACCAAACAAACATAATTTGCTGTTGTGCCCCAATTTTGGTTCAACTTTAATTCCTTTCTTTGCAAAAAAAAATAAAAATAAAAAATAATAATAATAAAATTATCAATAAAATTATAAACTTATCTTTCCTTGGAGTTCAATGCATTGTTCTATAAATTTTCATGTCAAAGTAATCACCTTGGAGTGTAGTTTAGAAAAAATGTTAGCATTTCATTAACAATTTCTTTTTAGCAAATGAGTAAATAGGAAACATTTTATGCATTAAAGGACGATATCAAAGGATTTATAGTAACTATATTTTAGACTTATCCAAAATTAAAATACTTGCTTCCTTTATTTTAATTTGTATCTCATTATTTTCGATGAACTGAGACCACATCTCAATAAAAGTAATCTTGAGGATAGGATAGTTAAGAAAGACTCCAAACAATTAAAAGTTACTATCTATACCATCAAGATACTAACCAGGGTCTTCTTTTATGGTGGCTCAATCATAAGAACTTCAAAATAAGTATGTTTTACTCAAAGCAACTTTATATTCGGTGACCTACTGTGAACTTATTAGGAAACATGAGTAAAGATAAATGATGCTAAAAATATTAGTATAGGTTTGTGGGGATAGTCTTAGCTCTTAAAAGTAAGAAGTAGGTAACATGATCATATCATAGGGAAATGTCGGGGTAATTAGTTGTCAAATCTCAATTCCAAATCTGGGAGGCGCTACATGGTTTTTTAAGCCAATAAATAGTTTAGGAGCTCTTTTATGAGCCTTTGACGGATGAAGTTTCTTCCAATCTCATTGTGCAATTAACTCTATCTTAACGAGCAGAATCAAGGAACGAATAATCTTTAGAATCGAGCTGATATAAATTTCCTTTAATTCTTGTTTCTAGACTGGTATTGCAATTGAATTTCACTTCTCAGGATAGGTTACAATTGAGCACTTCAGAAATTTCCTATACATCATCATCATCATGCATCATTATATAACATCATCGCGTAACATCATCGCGTAACATCATTCTTATAACATAGTCTCATCATCATATAGTACAGTCACATCATCATATAATATAAAGCATAAATGACACGTGCAAGGACCACTGGGCACGTGTCTTCATACATAAGGCATGTCTTCTGACCGAGCCGATAGTAAGGTCACTTACTTGGTTGACCTTAGCTGGCGTTTTTCCTAAACTCGAGTATGTTTCAATTTCTCTCACAAAGTTGCTACAAGTATCATGGAAAATTGTTTCCTATTAGAACGTCCATCTCTTTTCGTTAACAATTCATATTTCTAACGGTTCATATTTTCAATAATACTTGTAGCATATCTAATCTTTCAAAACCTCCATGATATTTAAAAATATGGGATAAAAAGAAACAAACAAAAATTTAAATTAGATGAAATGCTCTAGTAACACGGTCTCGTATCTTTATGCATCATCTAAAATGGGAAAAAAGTAGTAAGGGTGACTATATACTCAATATGTAGCCATACCTAAGAGTTGAAACTAGACTCATGTTTATAAACCAAGATATTGAATGCATGCAAAGTCCTATTTATATGTTAATATGTTTAGTTACTGATATAAAATAAGTTGTCTTAATCATGCCACAAAGATTTCATGGTGGATGAAAAAATCCATATATGTTATGAAGTTTTATTGTATTTTTTTTTTTTATCTTTATGATTATACGCAATTAGCTAGTGGCGATTATGGTATTGATGACCATGAAAGTTACAACCTTTTAATTAACCATAGGTTACTGTAAAGTTTATTTTCAAGGCTATAAATAGTTATTCATGTTTAGTACGAAGATTTTTTGATATTATAATGAAAGTTGCCTATAATACTTCTTTAGCCATGATTTTGTTAGTGTGCATTTCTTGTATTTTGATTTGCATGCTAAATTCATTCTAGTAGTTTTGATCAAACTATCTTGGAACAAATAAAAAAAAAAGAAAAAAAAAAGTAAGAAAACAACACTCAACCCTAGAAGGTGTCTTGCCTTTACCCAAAATAGAAGTAGAACATGAGTGAGTACGAAATAATCAGTAAGTGACCCCACCTGCAATTCAGTAGGGATCTAACTTTAAAACCTTCATAGGGGTGGCCTCTAATCCGGACAAAATTGGATGTGTAATATTTCCCTACACACGACCAACAACAAGCGTGAATCCCCAAGCGTTTTGCACCCCCTTAGACCCATCATAGTGGGGCTAGTTGTCCGTAGTCAGACGTCTGGAGGTCAGCAAACCCCCAAGTGTCATGTGTAGCATGATGATTATCATCATAGTGTACGCGTTCATACTCATCATCGTAAATGGGGAAGTAACCCGATGTATATAAACACACAAAATGTATGAGGTCCCTATAGTTTTTCATATTTAAATCATCCTTAAGACACAACCTTATACATTATTCACAAATCACAATCGGCAACAAGCATGCATTGGCTTTCATACTTTCCTCGTTATTAACATCAATTAGGGTTGGGTCTTAGAAAACCTGTCATCATAATGTATCATGACATTTAGTACATGCACAATCTTACCATGGAATAACTTCATATTAAGACATGTCATCATCATGCATCTTATATTGTCATGTTATCATGCATCATCATCATCATGTCATCATCATATAATGTCATCTTATAACAGAGTCTCATCATCATATAATGTCATCATATAACCTCATCGCGTAACATCATTCCTACAACATACTCTCATCATCATACAACATACTCACATCATCATATAACATAATCACAGGATCATATAATTTAAAGCATAAATGACATGAGTAAGGACCGCTGGGCACGTGTCGTGATAATAAGTCAAGTCTTCCGACTGAGCCCATAGTAATGTCACTCACTTGGTTGAGATTTCATAGACTCCACAGAAAGAATCATGAGGAAACACGTCCAACAATCGTGTCAGACAGCGAAATCGAGAATCATCCAACTTCGTTAAGGAACTGAGTTTTTCTTGACTTTTGATCTCATTTATTAAGCTTTGTGAATATCAATAAAATACAAGAATAATAGATTTTGATAGGTGGACTGGAGATCTTGAATTCTCGTGAAGAAATCGAGTTAATTTGAGTTACGGATTGGAAGATAGAAAAAATCAAAACAAATAGGTTGAAATGCTATTTGACCGGAATCTAGAAAATTTGATGAATTAAGGCCATTGGCGATGGACACGCGGCGGCTGGAAAGGGGGAAGACGCATCCGGCAACAAGGAGGACACGTGTAAAACACGCTATGGAGGGACGCACCCGACGCCGTGTGCTAACACGCATCCCACTGCCGACCCGGATACCTGAATTAGAAATCGACCCGCACGCCAGGAAGCGATCTGGCGACCCATGGTCCAACTGGAATCCTATCGACAATCCCTGCATGCCACGTGTCACGCCCAAAAAATTTGAAGGGTAAGTCTGCATCTACTGGGGTTCAAAGCGCGCCCTGCCCGCTCGTGGACCACCTACTTTCATCCGTTTTTTGCTCGATTTGCCAGTTTTTCGTTCTGACTCCAATGTTAATCCTATTTTACTGTGAAATAGGTGCCTGCAAAGAGAATTTGTAATTTTGGACTCCTGTACGACTATAAATCAAGTTTGAAAGGCACGCGATAGACATGTAAGTAACCATACGAAATTAGGAAGTAATAATTGTAGGGTGCGCTTGGTATTGCATGCATGCTTGAGGAAATTACTCGTGGGTGACTAGATCTTATAGTCATGTGCACTTAGGAAGTTAATTTGATTATGATATCAAAAAAATTTCATCTTAAAGTAACAAGATTAATGACTATTTATAGCCTTGAAAATAAACCATCACTAGCTAATTGTAACTTAAATCATAAAAACAATTCTCTAAAAATTTTATCTGTATTTAATTTTTTGTATTTAATGTCATTTTTTAATTTTATTAACGGAATTTTCCCTTTTTTTTTTTTTGTATTTACTCTCCATTATGTTCACATGTATTATTGTTAAATTTTTAATAGATTGTTACTTTCAAATCATCTAGTCACCCTTGTCTCTCTATTCTTTTTTTTTTTTTTTTTTTTTTTTTTTTTTATCTTTTAATTCAGTTGGAATTTAATTCTGTTCACATATGTTATTGGACAATTTTTAATCCAATTTTTTGCCTATTCATTTACTCCCAATCTGGTAAAATTGTTAGCATTTAATTTGTAACTCAAACTAAATAATTATAAAAATTTAGAGAAAATTGTAGATATAATTGGATGGTTGAATGTGATCTTCAAACAATGAAATTAGGATAAAAGAAAAGAAAGATGTAATATATACCTTAACCAAATTAGGATAAAACAATGAAATTAGGATAAAAGAAAAGAGAAAATTGTAGATATAATGGGAGGTAAATCACTATTTTGGTTTTTTCTCAAATTGACATTTTTTGCTTTTGTTTCTTTTTGCAACAACTTTAATATTATAGGGTAGAGGGGTTGGTTAAGGATAGATAATGGGAGAAAGGGAAGAGAGGTTCACCAAGAAATGTTATTTTTCTAATAAAGGTAATCTTTCTTATTTATTTATTTATTTATGTATATATACCTATATTTTTTAGGTTATTACGGAAGCTATTTTGAAAAGCTAAAATCACACCGTCAAAGAAAATTAAATATATAGTTTTTTAAGTTAAGGATGAAGATGCACAAATTTCTCTTGATTTCTGTCGCTACAATGGTCATGCTTTCGCTTTTAGTTTTCTCTCGTACCCTCTCTATTATCCCTAATTGCTCCCCCTACTCCCTCTCTTTCTCTCTTTCAATTTTATGAGCCCCTAACTTTTTGTTTAATTCGATTGATGCAGATACAGAGGTGAAGGAGGGAACTTCACTTTCATTAACTTGTAATGAAGTTTGTCCAAACGACAGCAACGCTGAAAACGATAAATGCATACAGTTATGCTTTAGAAGAGAATTTAAACATGGAGTATGCATTCCAACCTGAGCAAAAATAAGTTGTTGTTGTGCCCCTTAATTTTGTTTAAACTTCAATTCATTTCTTTGTAAAAGATATGAAATTATCAATAAAATTATAAACTTATCTTTCCTTCGAGTTCAATGCATTGTTCTATAAATTGCAGTTCTCAAGATTGATTGCAATTGTGAACCTCAGAAGTGTTCTTCATAAGATAAAAGAATTAATGACGGCCAACAATTTCAAGTCTCTCTATTAGAATCCATATTACAAAAACAAGTTCTAGAGGTTCTTGCATAATTTTGCTTTGTTTATAGCTAATAGCACAAATATTTTGACAAATTAACATACATTTAGTAAATATAAATCTTCAAGAATGAGAACCGAAAAAGTGCCTAAAAATTTTGGAAAACAAAACTTAGAATAAAATTTTAGTTCAAAAGCTATACTCTAGAATTCTGAAACATGTTGTTAAAAAAAATTATACAAAATATTTAAGAATTGTAAAACACCATGTCTCTTCTACAAAACATGAAAAAAATCCAAAATGAAAAAATTTCAAAACTTTTACTACAACCATGCTTTTTTCTTCTAATTTCGAATCATGAGTAAGAAAATGTGAGCATGGTGATAATTGGTATCGACTACAAATACATACCTGACATCTACTTTTAGCAACCAACTAAAGTTCATATTAAAAAAATATATATACCAAGCATACCTAATCTTTCAAAATCTTCATGATATTTAAAGACATGAAATATAAAGAAACGAGCGAAAATTAAAACTTGATGAAATGATCTTGTCACACGGCCTCGTATATTTATATATCACCTAAAATGGAAAAAAAAATAGCAAGGATGACAAAACTCATATGTTATTTAGATTTAAAGAGGTTTTATTGTATTTATTTTTCTTTTTTTTAAAAAGTTTTAGAGAATTGTCCTTATGATTGATTATACGTTACAATTAGGTAGTGGCGTTTATGGTATTTATGGTCATGAAAGTTACAACCTTTTAATTAATCATTGGTTATGTAAGGTTTATAATGAAAGTTGCAAGATTATACTTCTTAACAAATGTGTTTGTTCCTTTACATTTATTATATTTAGATTTGCATGCTAAAGTCATTCAAGTATAGTTGACCAAGCTATCTTGTAACCAATTAAAAAAAAATCAAAAGAAAAAGAATTCAAGGAACCACACTAGTCCTTTCAACGGTGTTTTGCCTTTACCTAAAATAGAAGTAGCACATGGGTTGAGTACTCTAAGAAATACTCGGTAACTAACTCACTATAGGGGTCGGGAGTGCTACCACATGCAACTCATGATTAGGGATCTAACGTTAAAACCATCGTATGGGTGGCCTCCCATCCGGACAAAATTGGATGTGTAGTACTTCCCCACACACGACCCAGAATTGCAAGCGTGAATCTCTAGGCGTTTCGCACTCTCTTGAATCCATCTTAGTTGAGCTAGTTGTCCGTAGTCAAACGTCTGGAGGTCAGCAAACTCCCAAGTGTCATGTGAAGCATGATGATCATCATCACCATAGTGTACGCGTTCGTACTCATCCTCATAAATGGGGAAGTAACCCGATGTATATAAACACACCAAAGACATGAGGTCCCTGTAGTTTTTCATCTTTAAATCATCCTTAGGACAGAACCATATACATTATTCACACATCGCATTGGGCAACGTGCAGGAGTTTGCTTTACTTTCCTTGTCATGAATATCAATTATGATTGTTTCATAGAAAACTCGTCGTCATAATGTATGATGTCATTTAATATATGCACATCATCTTACTATGAAATAACATCATATTAATTCATGTCATCATCATGCATCTTATATTGTCGTGTTATTATGCATCATCTTCATCATGCATCATGATATAGTGTCATCATATAACAATATCGTGTAACATCATTCTTATAACATAATCTCATCATCATACAACAATCACATCATCATATGATACAAAGCATAAATGACACGTGCAAGGACCACTGGGCACGTGTCATCATTCATAAGGAAAGTCTTCTGACCGAGCCAATAGTAAGGTCACTTCCTTGGTTGGCCTTAGCTGGCGTTTTTTTTCTAAACTCGAGTACATTTGAATTTCTCCCCCAAAGTTGCTACAAGTATCGTCATAAAGTGTTTCCTATTAGAACGTCCATCTCTTTTCATTAACAATTCATATTTTCAATGAACGTCCTTCTCCTACTAGGTTTCCACGACATTCCTTTGGTCGATAGGAAGTTTTGGCTTACCCTTTACCGATCTCTAAGCTACCGTGTAGGGCTCAAAGTTCTAATTGATTCCTCATTAATCATCTACATTTGTTGTACATAGTGCCTCTTCGAGACTTTTTCCTAAATAAATAAAAGTCGCTTTGGCCGAGTGGTTAAGACATGTGCCTGCTAAGTACATGGGGTTTCCCTGCGAGAGTTTGAATCTCTAAGGCGAGGAAATATTCCTTTTTTTGTACTAACCAAAGACTATCGCTAAAAGAAATTGTCCACTTTAAAAGACATACATCACTCGTGTCACAAATTTCAAGTGATTTACAAACGAAAAAAAGGGCATGGGATACAAAAGAATTCCAAATCCACCCAAAAAGTTATATAACTAATTGATGTCCCAGATCGAATAAAACTAACAGATACTCCGAGTCGAGACCCCTCTGTGATAGTAGAGCTCCCGAGCATCTTCCTGTTGAAATATCATCACTAGCCCAATAGAGTCGAGCCCAATAATTGTACTAGCCCAATAGAGTTAAGCACAATAATTGTACTAGCCCAATAGAGTTAAGCACAATAATTGTACGAGCCCATCATATATTTATTTTAGTAGAGATTTAAGGAAAATACCTCGAGTTTTGAGGAGAAAGAGATCTAGATATTTTAGGAAAAAGATTTAGATTTGTTAGGTCTAGATTGCGTAGGCTACAATATAAATACCCTCCACCCTAGCTAGGTTATTCATCCAAGAAATCCAAAAACAACAAAAAGTAGTATTCTACCAAGTGTCTTGTATTCTCTTCTCGATTGGTGTTAATAAAGAGTGCGAGTGTTTCCCACAGAGAGTTGTGTTCAACATTTGGTATCAGAGCGAGGTTAGTGTAGGTTATCTGATCTCTTGGAATCCTTTGTATGCTCTGTGGTTGCAGCTCTATCTGATCTTCCACATCAGAAACGATTTTCTGAGATTAGTGGTGAGTGAGTTTCTTTTGTGTCGTGAGAAGTCTGTGACTCTGCAAGTCTTGTGTCGAAAGAGCTTGTTTGGTATTACTAAGGTATGGCCAACACGATGGGTGATTTCCAAATCGTTGGAGGAATCAAGAAACTCAGCAACAACAACTACAACACGTGGGCAACATGCATGATGACCTATTTACAAGGACATGATCTTTAGGAGATCGTTGGCGGGTGCGAAACTACACCGCCAGAGGATGATTCTAATGGCGCCTTGCGCAAATGGAGAATCAAAGCAGGCAAAGCAAGTTTGCCTTGAAGACCACAATCGGAGAAGAGATGTTAGAACATATTTGGGATGACAAGACATCGAAAGAAGCATGGGACACGTTCATGATGTTGTTCTCAAAGAAGAACGATACGAGGCTACAACTTCTGGAGAATGAGTTGTTGCCAATTTTACAACGTGACATGACGATTGCTCAGTACTTCCACAAGGTCAAATCGATCTGTCAGGAGATTACTAAACTAGACCCAAAGTCCGCCATTATAGAATATCGAATGAAGAGGGTTATAATCCACGGATTGCGACCAGAATATCGAAGCTTCATTACTGCTGTACAAGGATGGTCCACTCAACCATCACTTGTAGAGTTCGAAAATTTGTTAGCCAGCCAAGAAGCCATAGCTAAACAAATGGGAGGCATAACGTTGAAGGGTGAAGAAGAAGCACTCTACAAAAGTGAAAGTCGGAGCAATAATAGGTCGTCTACCAAACGTGGATACAAGGGTGACAAAAGAAGAAGCCACCAAAGAACTGCACAACCTGAGAGAGCTTAGAAGAATGACAAGAGTTTCCAAGGAAAGAGATTTGGAGGTATTTGCTATAATTGCGGGAAAAAGGGCCACATGTCTAGAGATTGTTGGTCCAGGAAAAAGTCTATTGAAGGCAATGTGGCAATGTCCAAAAAGAAGATAGAAGATGAATGGGATGCAGAGGTACTATGTCCCATAGAAGAAGACGAGCTATAGCACTCATGCCGACAATGGAAGACCATATCAACTATGAGAATGACTGGATCGTTGATTCAGGATGTTCAAACCACATGACTGGCAATCAGAGAAAATTGCAAGACAAGAAAGAGTACAAAGGAAGTCTTATGGTACGTACAGCAAATAACACACAGTTATCAATTGCTCAAATTGGCAATACGACAATCATGCCTGGCAATAAGTCTGATACAGTGTCGCTACATAATGTTTATCATGTACCGAGTATAAAGAAGAACTTATTGTCAGTGTCACAACTAACAACATCAGGAAGCTACGTCTTATTTGGGCCAGAAGATGTAAAAGTTTATCAAGATGTTAAGATAATAGGAAAGCCGACAATAGAAGGACGAAGAGTGGAGTCTGTCTACATCCTATCTGCAGAGTCTGCCTATGTTGACAAGACCCGAAAGAATGAGACGTCAGATCTATGGCATGCAAGATTGGGACATATTAGCTACCATAAGTTGAAGCTGATTAGGGAGAAGTCTATGCTCAAAGGTCTACCTCAACTTGAAGTCAAAACAGACGTTGTCTGCGCTGGATGTCAATATGGTAAAGCTCATCAATTACCATACAAAGAGTCAAGTTTCAAAGCAAAGAAATCATTAGAGTTAATTCACTCTGATTTGTTCGGCCCAGTCAAACAAGCATCGATCAGCGAAATGCGGTATATGGTGACATTTATTGACGACTACTCAAAATATGTGTGGATTTTCTTTATGAAAGAAAAGTCTGACACGTTCTCAAAGTTTCAAGAATTCAAGATGATGGTCGAAGGAGAAGTAGGAGCGAAGATTCGTTGTCTACGTTCAAACAATGGCGA
Source organism: Cucurbita moschata (assembly GCF_002738365.1). NCBI lineage: Eukaryota > Viridiplantae > Streptophyta > Magnoliopsida > Cucurbitales > Cucurbitaceae > Cucurbita > Cucurbita moschata. Next base: position 637,025 of record NW_019268584.1, on the reverse strand, counting down.
AGAATACACGTCAGATGAGTTCGATCAATATTTACACGAGTGTGGGATACGACGTCAATTTACATGTGCCAACACGCCACAACGGAATGGTGTAGCAGAAAGAAAGAATCGACACCTTGCAGAAATCTGTCGAACCATGTTACACGTAAAGAACGTTCCAGGAAGATTTTGGGCTGAAGCTATGCGAACTGCTGCCCATGTGATCAACAAGCTTCCCAACCAAAGCTAGGGTTCGTCTCACCATTTGAGATACTATGGGATATGAAACCTACAGTTAGTTACTTCCGAGTATTTGGTTGTGTTTGCTATGTATTTGTGCCTGACCATCTACGTAGCAAGTTTGACAAGAAAGCAGTCAAGTGTGTATTTGTTGGATACGATAATCAAAGAGAAGGATGGAGGTGCTATGATCCAACAAGTGGAAAATACTATACATCAAGAGATGTAGTTTTTGATGAAGCATCTACATGGTGGTCCTTGGAGAAGAAAGTCTTACTAGATTCAAACATCGAAGAAATTCTACAACAGAAGCTGGGAGAGCAAACTACACAAATTCAATCAAATGTCGATGTACCTGAAAATCCAAATGACATTGATATTGACAAGCAAGAGGTGACTCAATCAAGCGAATCTGATAAAAATGAAACGACACATCAACAACTTAGGCTATCAAATACAATCCGAAGGCCAAATCCTAAGTATGCAAATGCAGCTATTGTAGAAGATAGAGTTTAAGAACCAGAGACATATGAAGAAGCATCACAAAACTTGGTTGGACAGAAAGCGATGGAGGAAGAAATTATAGCCTTGGAGCAGAATCAAACTTGGGAACTAGTGCCAAGACTAGGAAATGTCAAACCCATCTCTTGCAAGTGGGTCTACAAAATAAAGCGTCAACCGGATGGATAATTCAAGAGATACAAGGCTCGACTCGTGGCTCGAGGATTTTCTCAACAATATAGACTAGACTATGATGAAACATTCAGTCCAGTGGCAAAGATTACTACCGTACGAGTCCTGCTAGCACTCGCAGCAAGTAAAGATTGGAAACTGTGGCAAATGGATGTGAAGAATGCCTTCTTGCACGGAGAGTTAGACAGGGAGATTTATATGAACCAACCAAAGGGATTTGAGAGTGCAGCTAATCCTAATTATGTATGTAAGCTTAGAAAAGCTCTTTATGGATTGAAGCAAGCATCGAGAGTTTGGTATGGTAAGATTGCTGAATTTCTTACCAAAAGTGGTTATTTAGTTGCATATGCAGACTCAAGCCTATTCATCAAAGAAAGAGAAGGAAATTTGACAATTGTGTTGGTCTACGTGGACGATTTGATTATCACTGGGGACGACGAAAGAGAAATTTATCAAACAAGAGAAAATTTATCAGTACGCTTTCATATGAAAGAGCTAGGAGAGCTTAAACACTTCTTAGGCCTAGAAGTTGATTGCACAGATGAAGGATTGTTTCTTTACCAACAAAAGTATACAAGAGATATGCTTCAAAAGTTCAACATATTAAAGTGCAAGCAAGTTTCAACACCGATGGAGACAAATGCCAAGATTTATGCACATGAAGGCAAAGAGTTGAATGATGAAACAACATACCGACAACTAGTAGGTAGTCTTATCTACCTAACTTTAACTCGACCTGATATCTCTTATGCAGTTGGGGTTATGAGTCGATACATGCAAAGTCCAAAGAAGCCTCATCTGGATGCAACTCAACGGATCTTGAGATATGTCAAAGGTACAATCGACTATGGTCTTTTGTACAAAAGAAGCAAAGACTGCAAGCTAGTTGGATACTGTGATGCTGACTATGCAGCAGACCACGATACAAGGAGGTCAACCACTGGGTATGTGCTCAAGTTTGGTTCGGGAATAATTTCTTGGTGTAGCAAGAGACAACCAACAGTATCATTATCAACTACAGAAGCAGAGTATAGAACAGCGTCTGGAGCAGCTCAGGTAAGTACATGGCTGAAACTCTTGATAGAAGATTTACACCAAAAAATTGACTATCCAATATCACTTCTTTGTGACAACCAATTTGCGATTCGCCTTGCAAAAAATCCGGTGTTTCATGCTAGAACAAAGCATGTGGAGGTGCACTACCATTTCATTAGAGAGAAGTCCTAAAGGAAGAAATCGAGATGCAGCAGATCAAGACAGATGACCAAGTGGCAGACTTGTTTACAAAAGGGCTGAATACTAGCAAACATGAGAGTTTTCGCTGTCAGCTCAACATGGTGCAACGAATGAGGACTAGTGCTGAGGGGAAGTGTTGAAATATCATCACTAGCCCAATAGAGTCAAGCCCAATAATTGTACTAGCCCAATAGAGTCAAGCCCAATAATTGTACTAGCCCAATAGAGTCAAGCTCAATAATTGTACGAGCCCATCATATATTTATTTAGTAGAGATTTAGGGAAAATACCTCGAGATTTGAGGAGAAAGAGATCTAGATATTTTAGGAAAAAGATTCAGATTTGTTAGGTCTAGATTTAGATTTGTTAGGTCGCGTAGGCTACAGTATATACCCCTCCACCCTAGCTAGGTTATTCATCCAAGAAATCAAAAAACAACAAAAAGTAGCATTCCACCAAGTGTCTTGTATTCTCTTCTCGATTGGTGTTAATAAAGAGTGCGAGCGTTTCCCACCGAGAGTTGTGTTCAACACTCCCCACCTTGACTAGTACCTGAAATAGAAAAGGAGAAAGGGGTAAGTATAAAAATATACTTAATAACCAACCTACTTGTAGACTCTCACCGCTTCCATCTTCTACTAGGTTTCCATGTTTTCCTTTGATCTATAGGAAGTTTGGACTTAACCTTTACTGCACTCTAAGCTACTGTGTAGGTCTCGAAGTTCTAATTGATTCCTCATTAATCATCTAGGGTCTCTTCAACATGTGGTTTCCCCGCGAGAGTTTGAATCTCTTAGGCATCGAACAGTTCATTTTGTTTGTACTAGCCAAAGGCCGCCGCTAAAAGATATTGTCTCTTTTGAACCGTTACCTCATGATTTCATAGAGGAATTCACACCCTTCTTATAAGAAATGCTTCATTCCCAACTCCAACCACCGTTGGATCTATCATGACCGAATTTTAAGTATTTATCGGTTATTTTAGAGGTTTCGACAAATCGAGCTTCGATGAAAAAATAAATTTTGCTCGGTTTAGAAGACATACAACACCTATGTGAGAAATTCAAAGTTATTTACAAAAGAAAAAAAAAGGACATGGGATACAAAATAATTAAAAATGAACCACAAAAATTATACAACTAATTGATGTCTCAGGTCCAATACAACTAACATACACTCCGGGTCGATACCCCTCTGTGATAGTAGAACTCCCAAGCATATCCCCACCTTAAACAGTACCTGAACTAGAAAAGGAGAAAGTGATCACTATAAAAATATACTTAATAATAAACTTACTTGGAGGCTCTCATCGCTTCCTTCTTCAACTAGGTTTCCATGACTTTCCTTTAGTCTATAGGAAGTTTGGGCTTACCCTTTACTGTGCTCTAAGCTACCGTGTAGGTCTCGAAGTTCTAATTGATTCCTCATCAATCATCAACCTTTGCTGTCCCTAGTGTCTCCTCGAGATTCATGCCTAAAATAAAAAAGTCGCTTTGGTTGAGTGTTTAAGGTGTGTTCCTGCTATGTACATAAAGTTTCTCCACGAGACTTCGAATCTCTCAAGCATCGAAAAATTTATTTCTTTTATACTAGCCAAAGGCCACTGCTAAAAGATATTGTCCACTTTGGCTCGTTACCTCACGATCTCATAGAGGTATTATTTCATGACTGAATTTTAAGTATTAATCGTTATTTTAAAAGTTTCGACAAATCGAGTTGCGACGAAAAAATAAATTTTGCACAGTTTAAAAGACATACAACACCGATGTCATAAACTAAAATTTATACAACTAATTGATGTGTCAGGTCGAATACAACTAACATACACTCCGGGTCGACACCCCTCTGTGATTGTAAAGCTCCTAAGCATCTCCCCATCTTGAACAGTACCTGAACTAGAAAAGGAGAAAGTGGTAAGTATAAAAATATACTTAGTAACGATCCTACTTATAGGCTCTTATCACTTCCTTCTAATACTAGATTTTCACGACTTTCCTTTGGTCTATAGGAAGTTCAGGCTTAACCTTTACAACGCTGGCTTAACCTTTACAACGCTCTAAGCTACCGTGTAGGTCTCGAAGTTCTAATTGATTCCTCATCAATCATCTACCTTTGTTGTGCCTAGTGTCTCTTCAAAAATAAAATAAATTTTCTACTTCTTCTAAAATAAAATATATTCCTCATCAATCAAGTTGCTTCTAAAATAAAATAAATTTAATAATTCATCATAAGAAAGAGATTCAAGAATTACCTCATCATATTCATCCTCTTTGTTACCATGAGCCATGAAGCAAAAATTTTCTACTTCTTTGTCACTTGCACTTTCATCAATATCATCCCAAGTAGTCTTCATTGCTTTCATCTTAGATATCTTAGATGATTTGAGGAGAGGACAATTCGTACTTATATGACCCGACTTTTTATATTCATAACATATTGTTTTATAATTTTTACTCTTTTCACCTTTTGACTCTTTTTGGTTGAAGAAATGTTTCTTAAATTGTTTTTTTTCTTTTTTATGATACTTTTATACTTATGTGAGGTAGGCAACTTCATTTTCATCAAGGGCTTCCTCATCGTCAGAGTCAACTTCTGTGATGGACTTTAGGGCTATACTTTTTGGATTCCTCTTCCATGTTCTCCTTCTTGCTAATCTCATGTGTCATGGGAGAACCAACAAGTTCATCTAAAGAAAGCTTTGTGAGATCCTTTCCCTCTTGAATTGTAGGCATTTTGTTTCCCAACTTCTTGGTAGAGATCTAAGAATTTTCCTTACATTTTCGGAAGCAGAATATATTTTTCCAAGATTTTTCAAAGCATTTAGAATATTAGTAAATGTAGTAAACATATGACTTATATATTCATTTGCATCCATTTTAAATAGTTCATAATTATGAATGTTAATCTTTGTTTTTTAACTTGATTTGTTCCTTCATAACTTACTTCAATAGTTTTTCAAATTTTATAGGCTGAATAACACATCGATACTTTACTAAATTCTTTTGAAGCATAAGATATTTTGAACTAAGTCTTTCTAAATCAAGTTGCTTCTTAAAAAAAAGAAAAAATAAAAAGAAAAAAAAAATAATAATAAAGAAAATAAGGCATGACATAAATTGTCTTAATTGGTAGTTCAACTACCAAAGGAAAAAGTTTTCTAATCACTTTCCAATGTCAAGTGGAGTTTATTGCTACTCCATTATTTTCTTGATTTGATATGCTAATGCTATAAAGATTTTTGGGCTCAAAAGTCTTTGTTTCAACTTGTACATTAGTTAGCCTTTGAATATGCAATGTAGAGACCTCTTGAATCTTCTTAACCTTGTTTCTTGTAATCCGTCCTTCGGGTACATACAAAGGGTCAGTAGTTGAACTCATATCACTGTACCTTTGAGTTTTGCAAATATATTTGCTAATCAATTAAAGTTGGAGGAAAAAAAAAAGAAAGAGTTTGAGGAAAAAGAGTGGAAAGAAAAACAAGAATGGAGTGAAAAAAATAGAGAAAAATAACAAAGAAAAAAAAGTGAAAAGAAGAACGACAAAAGAGATACATTGAAACAAAAAGGATAGAAAGTGAGTTGTTTGGCTAGAGTTGGAGAGGTGAGAAGGGTAATGTTTTCACAAAATACCATTTTTGTACTTGCGTACAAGGAAGGATTTTGGTCTCTAACTAAACAACTTGGCTTTGCCTAGTGTGTTTCAATCTCTTTTACAAGAATTTGAAGACATGTTTTGTGATGAAGTACTTAAAGAACTACCTCCCATTAGAGGTATTGAACATCAAATGGACTTCATTTTGGGTGCTGTCATTCCTAATAAACTAGCTTATAGAGTCAATCCAACTGAGACTAAAGAAATTCAAAGGCAAGTGGAGGAGCTCATGGAGAAGGGTTATATACGAGAAAGTTTAAATCCATGTTCTATACGGATTTATTGGTGCCAAAGAAAGATAAAACTTGGCGCATGTGTGTGGATTGTGTAGAGCCATCAACAAAATCATTGTAAAGCATCGACATCCTATTCCTAGGCTAGACAATATGCTTCATGAATTTCATGGTTCATGTCTATTTATAAAGATTGTTTTGAAATATGGATATCATCAAATTAAAATGCAGGTAGGAGATGAATGGAAAACTACTTTCAAAATTAAGTTTGGATTGGATAAATGACTTGTTATGTCTTTTGGGTTAACTAATGCTCCTACATTTACGCTCTTAATATATAAAGTTTTTAGCAACATTTCATAGGCTTGGGTTAGGGTTCTAACCAAAACATAAGGTAAGAATTTCTACCTACCAATGAATCGAAGCCATCACTATAATTTATGAACAATGGAAACAAAAAATATTTAAAAAGAGAGAAAATCCAAAAAGTAGCAAACTCCCTCGAACGCCGAAAATGAATAGCCACCCGATGTCGTCGAAACCCACGAGGAAAACACAAAAAAATGGAAGAAAGAGGGTGCCAGGGAAGCAAATGGGGAAGAAGAAAAATAAGAGAAATAAATATCGTCAACGGTGTAAGTTTTGATCCCAATCCAGTAAGTCTTGATCTCAAACCTTCCTCTTGTCAACCGTGTAAGTCTCCTGCATTTTTTTTAGGTATAATATGGAATATCATACATTTTACACTAGAAAATAAAATTTCAATTATTGAGCATATGCTAATTTGATGTTAATTTAAATTAGAAGTTAATAATGGAGAACGATCTAGATATCGTGGAAATTTCGACATTTGGATTTGAAAGTTAATATCAAAGTTATTGACATGTTTACTCTAATCATTGACTTTATTTTCAGTCGTGAGGTTAAATAAATATCGATAATCATACAAAAAAAAATATATATATAAGTTGGCTATTATTCTACAAATTTAATATGCAATAAACCATTAAAACTTAGCCAAAATGAAATATATCCAAAAACTAGGAGGAAAAGAAAAACCAAAAGGAAAAATGAAAATTGTCAAGGTACAAGCCTAAAATCGAACCTCGGCCTCAATAGGAAGTAGAACCTAAATCACACGTCTGTATCTAAACCCACTAGTATTCTCAGCCCTTCGACGCGTGAGCAAGCACATGCCAGCACATGCTCAAACGTTAGTCTAACCCAGCGAAGCTTCACCCTAATCCACGTCGTGTGTCTACCAGCCCGTCACCACTCGACCCACAACCTAAAACCCAACAATCCTATTATCCGCGCCTCGACCAAACTCCAATTCGTGCATGCCTACTCAACTTCGACCCACTTACCCAGAACATGACCTGAATGTGACTTGCACTTTTCTATCCTCAACTTGGTAGAGACGATTCCAATGGCTTATATGGCTCGATTCATCCAACTTTACTCCACACTATTTCCTGGATCATTCCTACCATTTTATCCCTTCAAGTCAAGTTTAGCATTTTTAAAAGGATTTGAGATGAGTACGACCATTGTTTAGCTAATTCAAACATTATAAAATAAATTAGAGGTTTCATTGTGAGCGCTAGGAATCTGAGACCAAGGCCATGAATGATGTTTTATGATAGGTTCCAACCATCATTTCACGTGTTTGCATTACCCTATACTAGTAGTGGGGTTACTTAATGAGTATTTCTTAAAATACAAGTCATGCGCTGCTCTTATTTTTTAGGTAAAGGCAAGGCACCTCTGCACAAATGATGATGTCGAGATGACGACAATGGGACTGAAGTTATTGTAGATGTATTTCATTATATTTCTAGCTCTTAGGTTAGAACATGACATATTTTTATTATCTCACTTGCTTTATATAAATCTCATGTTATTTGTTTTATGCATTAACAATTTAATGATGTAATTGTTAACATATAAGTCCATGACACCGTCTTGGAATGTTTTAAAAGATTTTTCCATGTTTCGTAGTTAAGTCAGGCATGTTGTAGCGACTTTTTTTTAGTAATATAAATAGGGTCGTTACAGTTGATATAGCGAAAGTTTCTTTACTCTTGTTATGTTGATCTTCGCCACAAACCTTTAATTTTTATCAAATGGAATACGGGACTTATTTAAATGTTGCAATTTCTACCTACCCCGAATGATCCTAAGCTAGCAACATAATATATGAACAAAGGAACAAAAAAATCTTTCTTTTATATTGTTTTAAAGACACTTTTTTGAACGTATAAGTCCGTGACATAATTTTATGAAGTCATTTTAAATAAATATTTTCGTATAAAGAAGTTACGTCATGCGTATGGTAGTGAATCTAGTTGAGTAGAAACTAGGGCCATTACATATAATCTAGACCCAAAATTTCTGTAACCTAGAGAAAAGTCGGTGGCAAGTGGTTCGATCAAGGATGTTATTAGAGCCTATAAGTAGGTCGCTTATTTAGTATGTTTATACACATTAGATATTACTTTTCTTTTTTGGGTGATCACAAATTGTTGGTTAAGCATTTGGGAGCTATGTGACACAATCGCACTTTTGAAGGCAGCGAACTAGCGATTGTGCGGCACTCACTTTCCAACGACAAGTGAGCTAAGCCAAATTATTCTTGCGTCACCTACGGCCAAGCGACGTATGATCGAGCCTCGATTTTAAAAGAAGGTTTTAGAAAACGAGGAGAGAGAGAGATTTTAGAAAGAGACGTTATATAAGCAAGCAAGAGAGAGATAACAACGGCTTAGCATATATAACCTTGGGTAGGGATAAGTTGACAACTAGTCATATTCCCCTATAGTACATTCTGAGGCATTTCATGTCTGACCGGCCTAGACATGATATTTTTGAGGCGTCATACGCCCTAGAACTACAAAAGGAAAAAAACACTAGAATGAAAAGACATGACAAGGGTTTGGCTCGTCATGGGCATGCGACCATGGGCAACACGCCCTTGACGAGCATGACCGTGACACTATGTAGTCACAGAGGAGGGTCGTCCAAGCCGTAAGTTTTATGTGTTAGGAATTGTTGTCCTTAGTTTTTTAGTCTAGTTTTCTTGTCCTCGTTTTGTAATAAACTTGTGACAACACTTTCATTTGTAAATGTATTTAAATTTCTTTTAAATGTGATGTTGTAAATTTTTATCAAACTTTTCGTGTTGTTGTGTTGTGAACAATTATTTCAAAAGTGAGTGGCGGAGAGAGGAGGAAACAAAAACATATGCGAGGCCCTCTTTGTACACCGTTGGCGAGAGTCGAACCACCGAACAACCTTCATCCTAGAAAGTACTTGTAATAAAAGTGAAGGAGTAATACACACAGAGGATGTACAAGAATATAAACAATCATTTTCTTTTTTTTAGACGAACACAACACTGGCGAGATGGAGGGGTAGGATCCAACGTACAAAGACGAAGTCCACCTGCTCGGACCCAAACTCGAATACCCACAACCTCATTCCAGTCGAAAAACCCCATACCCAGTTTGGTTCTGTAACCAAAAATACAAAGCCTCTGCCCAACACAGAAACCAGATACCCACCAACAACCAAATCCAGTAGCCTAGTTCCTATGTGCTTTGCCCAAAAACCCCATACCCAGTTTGTACCCAGTTTGGTCCATTAACGAAGCAAGATGGACGTTTTAATAGGAAACAACTACTACGACACTTGGAGAAACTTCGAGAGACAAAATTCAAACATACTTGAATTTAGATAAAATGTTGGCCAAGACCAATCAAGTAAGTGGCCTTACTATCGGCTAAGTCAGACGACTTGGTTTATCTATGACGAAACATACCCAGTGATCCTTGCACGTGTCACTTATGCTTTATATTTTATGAGGTGGTGACTATGACTATGTTATTTGATGATGCTATATGATGTTATATTATGTTATATGATGATGTTACATGATGACGTTGTATCATGATGATATCATGATGATAGGATGATGATGACGACGTTGTATAACACATGCTAAAGCAATTTGGATCTTAGGCACTCTAAGTACATCCATTATAGTAAATTAGCTAGCATGTTCATAAGCATTAAAACTCAAGGAGTTTGAGTACTAACCATTTGTAGTTTAAATTCCTTTTTCCTCATGAACCGGTTTCGAACCACCACTAGTGTCTTCCCTACTATTCCCCAACCTTAGAACAGGATTGGGGAATCAGGTGAGTGACTACATTTGGAAGGGATTTAGTATATGTTAAGAGAGAGTTTGTGAGGGTTTTTCTCAAGCTTTTTCCAAGAAGACTTTTCATGTACCTTAATCACTCGGTTTATAGAGTCATATTTGCATGTTCATGCAATTTTGAAATTGCCAAATCTTGACACTCAAAATTCCACTCAAATTTGTGGGGTTTATTTGACAAGCATAGAAGTTTGGTTAAACCAAATTTTGACGCTTAAAATTCCACGGACTCAAACATGGATTTTTCCATTAACTAAAGTCAACATTTTGACTTTCTTCATTTTAATCCAACAATTAATTTATATAATTAATTTCAAATTAAAGTAATATTAAATGATTAATTAAACTATTTAATTAATATTTCTCATTAATTCAAATGCCAAACCCAATAAATTTCGACACATATTGATTAAAATATTTAAATCTTATTTAAATATCTCCCATTCTCTTTTTTTTGTTTAATTCGTAAATAAAAAAAAATGCAGTTAAATATATCGTTTATGTTTAGCACATATTCTCTAATTTGAATTCGAGCACTTCGAACTCGCTCGTCACGTTGTTCCATGGTTTAGTCCGATATGAGCTAGTAGGGGGACCTAATGAACCAGATCATGGGCTCCAAAGATCTAAGATTAACCGGCTAAACTCATTAACCTTGTTAACCAACATTCGTTAACTACTAGGACACTCCACTATAGCCTAGTAGTTGCACTCCCCTCACTATAGATATATTTCTGTCTGTTTGATATAACCATGATTAATAAGTTGATCCTTCACAAGTTGTTCGCAACTAGAGCGGGGACAATTTACCATTTTATCCCAGAAGTTACTTCTTGTTCCTTATGTTCCACTATCCTAATGAACAATTAGTTTGTGGTCCAACCAGTAAACTAAATCCCTCTTAGGCCAATGAGAGGGTGGGGCCCCTTATTCAAGACCTGGAGTCAGTACTTAAGGGACAACCTCTCTCCTATCCCTAAAAGTGGGTAGGAGTGAATTCCATCTTGCACCCTATGTCCCCCGCTATTCACCCAGTCTTACCCCTGAAATGGGAGGCTTATTGAGTCGGCGAACTTGAGCCGCTATCACCCATGAAAACCTAAGGATAATTTTCAATAAACAGGAGTTCATGGTTAGCTCAGGATTAAGATCGAGTTACCTAGATCATCGAATGAAAAAATCAATCTCAACAGTAAAGGACATTATAAAGTGAGAGTGATTTTCTTCATGGTCCGATCTTATGCAATACTCATTGCATAGGACACCCTCACTCACACGTCTCCGCATATACAATTTAGTGATCACATTGTTTATGTCATATACAAAAGTGGGCCGCATCCATAGTGTCCCCAGGATAAGGTACTCAGCCTTATCCCTATACTATAGATCATTTTGACTATATACTTGAACTTGATCCACTCTTATGTCTCTACATATAGTTCATGTAATCATACTATAGCCAAGTGTTCTTAGTTTATTGGATTTAAATTAATAATCGTAAAATTCGTTTTATTCAATAACATTCTTTTCTGAATAAACATCAATAATAACTTTATTGAAAATAGAATATGTTTTTGTTAACAAACTATGAGTTTTAGGACATAAAACCCAACAAGAAGTACTACACATCTAATTTTATCTGGACTGGAGGCCACCACATGATAGTTTTAAAGATAGGTCCCTACGATCATTAATTGCATGTGTTTGAATTCACCCTAATAGTGGGGTCAATAATGAGTATTTCTTAAAATATTTAAGTCGTGTGCTACTTCTATTTATTTATGTTGTTTTAAAGATGCTTTTGAACGCGTAAGTTCTGACAGTGTTTAAGATGAAGGTTAAATGTTTAGCTTCATATAACAGCACAGGATATGATGACGGAAGCAACTTCAGGTTAATGGAAATATAGGGTCGTTATAGTTGGTATTAGAGCTCTAGGTTATAGATTATGTAGACTAGCTTACAAGATAGTTTTGGCACGTTCCATGGTCTCACCATAGATGTCCCGTCACCATTACGTATGTCTTGTATAAGATAAGAAAAAGAAATGCCTTTAATTGCATGTACTTTGTCTGTTTACTAATATTGAATGTAATTTAGTATCAAATTTGTTAAGCTCAATTATATGATTGATGGTAGCTTGATGTTCGACGTAGTAGTATTTTTATGAATATGTCATATTTGCTAAATTATATGTTGTGATTATATGCGATATGATGCAATTTATGTTAACGAGATATAGACTTAAGAAAAATTATATATTGATTTTAAAATCATGCCACATAGAGGACACGAAAGGGGACGACGAGGAAGGAGACGACGTCCTATTAGAGGTAGAGGAAGAGGTGAGGGTGAAGATAGCCCACCTTGTGAAGGTTCAGTGACTAGGACAAACACAGCTGCACCACCTCAAGCTGTGCCACCTAAGGCTATGCACCTCCAGTAGCACCAACTATTGGAATAAATCCCACTACAAACTTGATGTGAGAATCATTCTCGAATACTCAAGCAAAAACTCTGAAATTCGCAACCGGGATCCAAAAGTGTTAAAGAGTATTACAAAGAAATTGAAGCCCTTATGAATAGAGCCTGCATTGACAAAGACGAGGAGGATACAATTCTTAGATTCCTTGGTGGGTTGAACCGACAACTTGCTCATCAAGTGGCTAAGCAAGCATACTTTGATATGCAAGAATTGTTTCACCTTACCGTCAAACTCAAAGGGCAATTACCTTTGAAGAAGGAGAACTCCAAGAGGTATACTATTTCTAAGTCTACTACTTTCAACACTTGGAAAAAGAATGCAAATGTTGAAAAGATAGATTTCAAAGTTATAGGCAAGTATAAGCTTGACAAAAAGAACAAAGCTGAGACCTCCAAGGGTAAATAGAAAGTGGAGGAATATAAGGAGGTTCGAGAAAGAAATAGAGACATCAAATGTTGGAAATGTCAAGGAATTGGTCATATTAGTCGTGACTATCGTAACAAGAGAGTCATGATCATCAAGAATGGATATGTTGTCACAGATAGTGAGAAAAGTGACTAGGGTGAGCTAGTTGAATAAGAAATCTAGGAGAATGAGGAGGAATTGGAAGATGGGAATCATTTGACACTTGTTACAAGAAGGCTTCTTAAAACTCAAGTTACGGAGAATGATGTTGATGATCAAAGAGACAACCTATTTCACACAAGGTGTTTAGTCAAGGGGACTCCTTGTAGTCTTGTTATTGATAGTGGAAGTTGCACCAATGTAGTAAGTATCATGTTGATCAAAAGGTTGCATATTCCAACTCAACATCATCCTAAAACTTACAAGCTTCAATGGCTCAATGACAGTTGAACAATAAAGGTAGTTTCTTAAGCTTTAAAATCTTTTACTTTGGAAAGATATAAAAATGAAGTTCATTGTGATGTGTTGTCAATGCTTATGGGAGATATATTGCTTGGCCGACCATGGAAATTTGATAGGACGGTCATGTATGATGGCTATTTAAATAGGTATTCTTTTATAAAAGATGGTAGAAAAACCACTCTTATACTGTTGAGTTCTGCAGATGTATTTGCTGGTCAATTAAAGTTTGAAGAAAAAAAAAGAATTGAGAGAAAAAAATAGTGAAAAGAAGAAGGAAATTGAAAAAAAGGAAAGAAATTGAGTTGTTTGGCTAGAGTTGGAGAGGTTAGATGGGCAATGTTTTTATAAAAAATCATCTTTGTACTTATGTACAAGGAAGAATATTTGATCTCTAATGATAACAACTTGTCTTTGCCTAGTATGTTTAAATATCTTTTATAGGAATTTGAAGACGTGTTCCAAGATGAAGTACCTAAAGAACTACCCCCCATTAGCAGTATTGAATATAAAATAGACTTCATTCCGGGGACAATCATTCCTAATAGACCAGCTTATAGAGTCAACCTAACTGAGACTAAAGAAATTCGGAGACAAGGAGAGGAGCTCATGGAGAAGGGCTATATACGAGAAAGTTTGAGTCCATGTTCTATACCAGTCTTATTGGTGCCAAAAAAAGATGGAACGTGGCACATGTGCGTGGATTGTATAGCCATCAACAAAATCACTGTGAACTATCGACATCCTATTCCTAGGCTAGACGATTTGCTTGATGAATTTCATGGTTCATGTCTATTTAAAAATATTGATTTGAAATGGATATCACCAAATTAGAATGCATGTAGGAGATGAATGAAAAATAGCTTCCCAAACTAAGTTTGGATTGTATGAATGACTTGTTATGCCTTTTGGGTTAACTAATGCTCCTAGTACATTTATACACTTAATGAATCACGTTTCGAGAGAATATTTAGGAAATCATGTTGCTGTGTATTTTGATGATATTTTAACTTATTCAAAGACTTTGCATGAGCATGTGGAGCATGTTAAGTCAGTTTTGATTACGCTTAGAAAAGACAAACTTTATGCTAATTTTAATAAGTTTAGTTTTTGCATGTAAAAAATTAACTTTCTTGGCTTCATAGTTGGTAAAAATGGAGTAGAAGTACACGAAGAAAAAGTTAGAGCAATTAGGGATTGCCCAACACCAAGAAATGCAAGTGAAGCTCGTAGTTTTCATGGGTTAGCTAGCTTCTATAGGAGATTTATAAAGTTAAAGCAAAGAATGTTGTTTTTAAATGGGGAGATATGCCAGAGAAATGGATTCAATGAGCATAAGAATAAATTAACCAATGCACCATTACGTCTATGAGGTTAAGGGTCAATGCACCATTACTTGTCTATGAGCTTAAAGCAAATTGAAGTAGACATGCAAAGTGGGTGAAATTTATTGAAACATTTTCATATGTCATCAAATATAAGCAAGGCAAGGATAATATGGTAGCTGATGCATTATCTAGAAGATACAATGTTTTTACTTTGCTTGGTGCAAAAAATTTTTTATTTTAGAATATTAAAGAATTATATAGAGATGACCATGACTTTGAAATTATTTATGCATCTTGTCTTGCAAAAAGACGGTGGATTATTATATGTTTCATGAATTTTTATTTAAGAAAAGTAAGTTCTGTATTCCTAAATACTTTATAAGAGATTTGCTTCTAAAAGAAGCACATGGTGATAGCTTAAAGGAACATTTTGGGATTAATAAAACTTATAATATGTTGCATGAACACTTTTCTTAGCCGAAGATGAAGCACAAATGTTCATAAGTTTTGTGGCCAATGTTTTAAATGCAAAGAACTAAATCTAGATCACAACCAACAGGATTGTATACTTCTTTGAATGTACCTAACGAACCTTTGACTAATATATCTATGAATTTTGTTCTTGATTTACCGCACACTAAAAAGGGTGAAGATAGTATTTTTGTTAGGGGTAGCTATTCTTGACATTGTTACCTAGTCTTAATAAAACATTGTCGGAAATATTATCATCAAACCATTTATATTGAATCAAAACCCTAATAAAACATTGTCTGTAATATTATCATCAAACCATTTATATTGTGTGTTAAGGATATTTAGTAATAAATTATAGTTTACCATATATATTGTATTTGATATTTTATTATAAGGCAAATATCTAATATTTGCCTGATTACCATAGGTATCTTTCCATTGATTGTTATTTTCATTTATTACTATTTCCATATCCTTATAATTTATTTGATTATAAAATAAGATAACTTTCACACCATTTAGATGTGGTGGATTAATCAAACGTTCTTATGGTATCAGAGCCATTTTGGTTTAGCAACCCGGATCCTTTCTTTTCAATGGCTTTTGAAATCTTCTACTGTTCTTCTCCACCACCACTGCTGGCTTTGACACGGCATGGGCAGTCGTCAAGGCTGCAACATGCAGAGCCGATTGATTACTCTTCGGCTCCACCCTTTTGACTTCAAAATCATCCTTCGCCATACTTTGTACATACAACCTCACCTTTTCCAACACAATCGATTTTTCCTCAACCAATATAGTCTCTTTCATTTTCTTCCCAATCTTCCCTTCATCTTTCACATAAACCTTAACTTAAACCTATCAACCTTCTACAGAGATTTACCTTTGGAATCTGTGCGCCGCACTGGCCTCTTCACCAACCAAGTTGCCGCCGCCCTTCTCGCCAAAATTGGCTCCTTCGCCCAATGTGGCGACTCTTCCGGCTTCAACATTGTCTTTGTCTCTTGCTCTAGGCTTCCCGTTCTACTTCTTGGGGTTAGACATATTCTCACCAGAGCCAAGGTAGCATTGTCGCTAAGTAACAATCCCTCTTCATAGGTTAGACATATTCTCGCCGAAGCCAAGGCAGCATCGCCGCTGAGTGGCGATCCCTCTACAATTTTCGATGGCCAAGAAAGTGTTTCTCTACGCCTCCTCTAAACTAGGTTGTTGACATCTTCACGAAAAGTGTTTCTCAACCTCTTTGAATTTTTCAAATTCAAGCTTCACATTCGTTCAAATCCGACGCTCAACTTGCGGTGGGGTGTTAAGGATATTTGTAATAAATTATAGTTTACCATATATATTATATTTGATATTTTATCATAAGGCAAATATCTAATATTTGCCTGATTACTATAGGTATCTTTTCATTTATTGTTATTTCCATTTATTACTATTTTCATATCCTTGAAATTTATTTGATTATAAATAAGATAACTTTCACACCATTTACATGTGGTGGATTAATCAAACATTCTTATTGCGTTATGATTTGTAGTTCCTTTTAGCGGTAGCTTCATAGTTGAAAAATAAATATTAACCTTTCCATTTATTGTTATTTCTATTTATTACTATTTCCATATCCTTGTAATTTATTTGATTATAAATAAGATAACTTTCACACACTATGGTGGATTAATCAAACATTCTTATTATGTTATAATTTGTAGTTCCGTTTAGCGGTAGCTTCATAGTTGAAAAATAAATATTAACAAAAAAAAAAAAAAAACCATCTAATAAGAGTGTAGTATACTAGTACACCTTAGTGGGGTATTGTTTTCCTACTCCAAGTATCAAAGAATTACCATATTAGGCTAATGATGACGTTTTAACATAACACTCATGCTCATTAAGTTTGAATCACTCTAAAGACTAACTAATACTTGGGTGTGTTTTGTATGCCTACTCCAAGTATCAAAGAAACCCTTAAAGTTACCTTCCAACTTACCCAAATAAATAATATAAGTTGCCAAAAGAGAAATTGGAACCCACGTCCTCTCATAAGGACTAGAACTTGAGTTTGTAGCCTTAGATCACTCAACCATCCTAACTATTTATTATGAAATCTAATATTGGTTGGAGAGGGGAATGAAACATTCCTTATAAAGGTGGGGAAACCTCTCCCTAATATACGTGTTTTAAAATTTTTAGATTTACGACGATACGTAACGGGCCAAAATAGACAAATATCTGCTAACGATTGGAGAGCGGAACCAAGCATTTCCTATAAGGTTGTGGATACCTTTTCCCAGTAGATGTATTTTAAAATCATGACACTGATGGTGATACGTAATTAGCCAAAGTAGACAATATCTGATAGCAGTGGGCTTGGTTTGTTACAAATTGTATTAGAGCCAGTCATCGAAAGGTGTGCCAACAAGGTTGCTGTGCACACAAGGGGGTGCATTGTGAGATCCCACACCGGTTTGGAGGGGGGATGAAACATTTCTTATAAGGATGTGAAAAAGTCAACAATATCTGGGCTAATGCAAATAATTTGTTGGAGTAGTTGAGTTGATTAGCGCCTTGACTCTTAACCACAAGGTTGGAGGTTCAAACCTTCTTTTTAGCAATGGGAAGGATGAATCATTCCATTTAAGTAGGTGGGGAAGCAAATTGGACAATATCATATCATTATCATTATGGAGGTTTGTGATTCCTAACATTGTACCGTCTAAATCAAGCATCCTTAATAATAATGTTGAGTTCTTTTTAGGGGTAGCTTCGAGTACAAAAACATACTGTAAAATATATTTTCGCATAAAGCAGTTACGTTATGCATATTGTAGTGACTCTAGGTCCCTAGAAAACTAGGGTCATTATATATAATCTACCCTTAAACTTTCTATAACCTAGAGAAAAACTTGTGAAAAATGTCTCAATCAAGGATTCGATTAGGTTGCACTAGATTTTACTTTTCCTTTTTGGGTGACTGCTAATTGTTGGTTGACGAGAGATATAAGGTCACAGAGGAGAGTCGTCCCGAGCCGTCATTTCTATATCTTATGAGTTGTTGTCCTTAGTTTTCAAATCTCGTTTCCTAGTCTCGGTTTTGTAATAAACTTGAAACAAAACAGTCATTTATAAATATTTTTTAATATCTTTTAAATGCTTGGTATTTGTAAATTTTTATCATTTGTAGAGGTACTGAACATCAAATGAACTTCAATTTGGGTGCTGTCATTCCTAATAAGCCAGCTTATAGAGTCAATCCAACTGAGACTAAAGAAATTCAAAGGCAAGTGGAGGAGCTCATTGAGAAGGGCTATATACGAGAAAGTTTGAGTCCATGTTCTATACAAGACTTATTGGTGTCAAAGAAGTATGAAACTTGGCGCATGTGTGTGGATTGTAGAGCCATCAACAAAATCGCTGTAAAGTATCGACATCCTATTCCTAGGCTAGACAATATGCTTCATGAATTTCATGGTCCATGTCTATTTATAAAGATTGTTTTGAGATATGGATATCATGAAATTAGAATGCATGTTGGAGATGAATGGAAAACAACTTTCAAAATTAAGTTTGGACCGTATGAATGCCTTGTTATGTCTTTTGGGTTAACTAATGGTCCTAGTACATTTATGCACTTAATATATAATGTTTTGAGAAAATATCTCGAAAAACATGTTGTATATATTGATGATATTTTAATTTATTTGAAGACTTTCATTGAGCATGTGGAGCATGTTAAGTCAGTTTTGATTACACATAAAAAGGAGAAATTTCAATCTAATTTTAATAAGTGTAGTTTTTTCATGGAAAAAAAATCACTTTCTTGGTTTCATAGTTGATAAAAATGGAGTAGAACTAGATAAAGAGAAATTTAAAATCATAAGGGATTTACCAACACCAAAAAGTGCAAGTGAGGTTCAGAGTTTTCATAGGTTAGCTAGCTTCTATAATAGATTTATAAAAGATTTTAGAACCATATTTGCACTATGAAATGATTCAGTGAAAAAGAATGTTGTTTTTAAATGTGGGGAAATGCAAGAGAATGCATTCAATTTGGTTAAGAAGAAATTTAGCGATGTTCCATTACTTGTTTTGCCTAACTTTGATAAAACTTTTGAAATTTAATGTGATGTAAGTGGTTTGGGCATAGGTGCTATTTTTTCAAGATGGAAAGCCCCGAATGATTCTAGTGAAAAACTAAATGGGGCAACATTGAAATATCCCACCGATGATAAAGAATTGTCTGCTTTACTTCATATATTGTAGGTGTGGAAACACTAATTATGTCTTAGAGAATTTGTGATCCACTTTGATCATGAAAACTTGAAGTATCTTAAAGGTCAAAGCAAACTGAACCGTAGGCATGCAAAGTGGGTAGAGTTCATTGAAACATTTTCGTATGTCATCAAATATAAGCAAGGTAATGATAGTGTGGTAGCTGAAGCATTATCTATAAAGTACAATCTCTCTACTTCTATTAATGCAAAAATTCTTGGATTTAAGCATATTATAGTATTATATAGAGATGACAAGACTTTAGAACTATTTATGCATCTTGTCTTGCGAAAAAAATGGTGTATAATTATTATGTGTTTCATGAATTTTTATTTAAGAAAAATAAGCTTTATATTCCTAAATGCTCTATAAGAGATTTGCTTTTGAGAGAAGCACATGTTAGTACCTTAATGCTATCTTTTAGGATTAATAAAACTTAGAAGATGTTGCATAAACACTCCTTTTCAACCAAGATGAAGCACTATATTCACAAGTTTTATAGAAAATGTTTTAGATACATAGAAGCTAAATATAGATCACAACCAAATGGATTGTATAGTTCTTTGAATATATCTCAGTGAACCTATAACATGCAGTAAGATTGCAAAACATGTTGCTAACTTATTCATTAGGAAAGTAGTAAGATTACATGGAATCCCTCAAATAATTGTTAGTGATAGGGAAAAGTAGTAAGATTACATGGAATCCCTCAAATAATTGTTAGTGATAGGGATGATAAATTTCTAAGTCATTTTTGGAAAGTATTGGGTTAAAATGGCTACCAAGATGTTCTCAACTACATGTCATCCTCAAATTGATGGCAAACTGAGGTGGTTAATAGAACATTAGAAGCATTGCCTAGGGCTATTATTTCTAAGAATACGAATGTTTTCCATTTGTAGAGTTTGCATATAATAAAGAAATTCATAGTACCACTCATTGTTCTCGTTTTGAAGTTGTTTATGGATTTAATCCACTTACGCCTCTTGATTTGCTTCCTATTCCTTCTAATATTTTTGTGAGTGAAGCAGCCACAAGTAAGGCAGATTTGACCAAAACATTGCACAAAGAGGTGGAGGAGAGAATTGAGAAACAAAATTTCAAAGTTGCTTCAAGAATTAACAAAGGACGATAGGAAATCATTTTTCAACTTGCTGATAGTGTTTGGATACATTTTTTTTTCGCAAGGAGCTATTCCCATCTCAATGGAAGAAAAAGTTACATCCAAGAGGGAAGGACCCTTATCAAGTCCTTGAGAGAATTAATAACAATGCATATAAAATTGAGGAGAATTAATAACAATGCATATAAAATTGGTCTTCCCATAGAAGTTTTAGTACATTATACTCTCAATGTTGCTGACTTGAGTTCTTTTGATGTAGGTGATAATTTTTCTGATTCGAGGACGAATCCTTTTGAAGAAGGGGAAGATGATAAGGATCACGGTATAACAAATGTTTCAATTGGACCTATTACACAACCCAAGTCCAAGAAGATTCAACAAGCATTCATTCTTCATCTACAAAATTGGATAGGCTCGGTTCAACCTTCATTTCACGTGTTACAAGCTGACTCAATTGAGGAAGGACCATTTGGAGCTTCAGAAGTGAATATTTGCACAGTTGAAATAGCGGATGAAATTGCAAAAATCATTTCATGAGTTGATAGAAAACTTTATTTAATTTCATAAAGTTTGTAATGGTGAAATTGATTTCGTCTTTTGTGTAGATTTAAGGAGATGAGGATTAAATAATGGCTACTAACTTCTTTTGTGGGGAGACTATAATACCCACAAATTATTAGATAAAAATTAGATGGTGAATGAATGAATTTGAGACTTTCACTATTATAAATCTGAGCATCATCTTTGCCATTTCTATGTTTCATGCAATTCTTGTGGTAGATTGTGTCTTGGCCATTCAATCAAGCCTTGATCAAGTTCGATTGTGGACTAACTCAATCTAGAACAAGGTTCTAAATCTTGCTCCTAGATCTCTGATCTTCAGAGGTAATCTAATTCTAGCGTTGTCTCTTGGTTGATCCCAATTTTGTATAATGAGGTGTTTATTTCTTTTATTCAAGTTCTTGCTTCATTCAAAGCTTAGGTCGTTGGGCTGAGAATTAGTGTTGTCTTATCAACAATTGTGCCCTATTTAGCTTATTTAAACTATTCCCGACCAATGGTGCCATGTAGTTTAACTCTTTTAAGCATACCAGAGTTCAGGTAATTTAGCTGTGCTCTTATCATTTCCCTTACTATCGATTGAAGTTGCAATAGGTGAGGCCACCTCCTATATATTCCAACTATATGGCATATATGGTTCCTACAAGATCAGATGACATGCCACTCGAGATTAGTTGGCGAATATGTAACAAGAGGACCCTAACCTACAAAAAAACAATTATGAGTCAGTTAATAGAGGGCCTAGTGGACAGTTTCTCTAAATCTTAAGATGATGGACGGTTATGTCAAGGACGCCGATGTATTCCAGTAATGGAGGAATTAAGGAGCCTATGTATTCCAGCAGTAGGGGAATTAAGGAACGAGATATTGACAGAGGCTCACAACTCGTCATTTGCTATGCACTCAGGTAGTACAGAAAATCAGAGTGTCCTTGAGATTCGGACGTAAGGGTAAAGTTGAACAATACTAATTTTTGTAGAAGCTTGGAAAATCATATCGTGACCATTTTAAATCTCTAGTGAGTTTAATTGATTTCAATAATGATAAGCTCTTGTATTTTTATTTTACCTTTATTTGAGTTGTCAGGAGTGGGATTTGAACGCACACCCTTTGATCCCGCATTGGTTGGAGAGAGGAATGAAGTATAACTTATAAGAGCTCTCTAGTAGACATGATTTAAAATTGCGATTCTGACAGCAATATGTTACGGGAAAAAATGGATCATATTTTTTAGAGACATTCCTTATAAGGATGTGGACACCTAATAATACATAATGAACAAAATCAGGAAAGGAGAACGAAAGACATTCCTTATAAGGATGTGGACACCTAATAATACATAATGAACAAAATCAGGAAAGGAGAACGAAACAAAAACAAACCAGGATGTGGAAAAAAATCAGGAAAGGAGAACAAAATCAGGAAACGAGAACAAAATCGAACAAAGGAAAGGAGAAGAACAAAAAAAAATCAGGAAAGGAGAAGAACAAAAAAAATCAGGAAAGGAGAAGAACAAAAAAAATCAGGAAAGGAGAACAAAATCAGGAAAGGAGAACGAAACAAACCAGGATGTGGAAAAAAAATCAAGAAAGGAGAACGAAACAAACCAGGATGTGGAAAACGAAACAAACCAGGACCTCTCCCTAGTAATACATACCTCTGGACAAAATCAGGAAAGGAGAACGAAACAAACCAAGATGTGGAAACCTCTCCCTAGTAATACATACCTCTCCCTAGTAATACATAATGCCTCTCCCTAGTAATACATAATGGACAAAATCAGGAAAGAAGAACGAAACATTCCTTATAAGGATGTGGAAACCTCTCCCTAGTAATACATACCACTGGACAAAATCAGGAAAGGAGAACGAAACAAACCAGGATGTGGAAACCTCTCCCTAGTAATACATACCACTGGACAAAATCAGGAAAGGAGAACGAAACAAACCAGGATGTGGAAACCTCTCCCTAGTAATACATACCTCTGGACAAAATCAGGAAAGGAGAACGAAACAAACCAAGATGTGGAAACCTCTCCCTAGTAATACATACCTCTCCCTAGTAATACATAATGCCTCTCCCTAGTAATACATACCTCTCCCTAGTAATACATACCTCTCCCTAGTAATACATAATGGACAAAATCAGGAAAGGAGAACGAAACATTCCTTATAAGGATGTGGAAACCTCTCCCAAGTAATACATACATTCCTTATAAGGATGTGGAAACCTCTCCCTAGTAATACATACATTCCTTCTCCCTAGTAATACATACATTCCTTATAAGGATGTGGAAACCTGTCCCTAGTAATACATACATTCCTTATAAGGATAAAATCAGGAAAGGAGAACGAAACATTCCTTATAAGGATGTGGAAACCTCTCCCTAGTAGATTTGTTTTAGAATTGTTCAGCTCATGGTGATACATAATGGACAAAATCAGACAATATTTGCTAGTGGATGGATTGTAAGATTGAACATAGGTTGGAGAGGGGGGAAACATCACTTATAAGGATGTGGAAACCACTCCCTAATATATGTGTTTTAAAACCGTGAAGTTGAGAGTAATACGTAACAAGCCAAAGCAGAATATATTTACTGATGGTGGGCTTGAGTTAGTACAAATGATTAGCTGGAATAGCTCTTAGCTGTCAGTTGGTTAGAGTGTGTGGCCTTTAACAACAAGTTTAGTGGTTCAAGTCCTCCTTCTAGCGATAGGAATTAAGGTAGTGGAAAGCATCTCATGAGTAGATTTTAATCAATTTAATAAAAGAATAGCACTTTCAAACAAAACCTTTCTAAGTTGTCAAAAGTGGGATTTGAACCCATGCACTCTCACACGAACCAAAACTTAAATCTTAATGCCTTCAACCACTCAACCATCCTAATTATTTGTTATAAGATCTATCATTGATTAGAGAGTGGAATGAAGCATTTCTTATAAGGGTGTGGAAACCTCTCCCTAATAGACACGTATGAAGCATTCCTTATAAGGGTGTGGAAACCTCTCCCTAATAGACGCGTTTTAAAACTTTTAGACTCAACGATACGTAACAGACCAAAACAAACAATATTTGCTAGCAATTGAAGAGGGAAACCAAGCATTTCCTATAAGGTTGAGGATACCTCTTCCTAGTAGACATATTTTAAAATCGTGAGGTGGATGGTGATACGTAATTAGCCAAGGTAGACAATATCTAATAGAGGTGGGCTTAGTTTGTAACAAATTGTATTAAAGCTAGTCATCAAGTGGAGTGCCAACGAGGTTGCTAGGAACAAAAGGGGGTGAATTGTAAAATCCCACATTGGTTGGGGAGGGAATTAAACATTTCTTATAAGCATGTGAAAATCTCTCATTATTAAACGCGTTTTAAAACTGTGAAGTTGACGACGAAATGTAACGAGCCAAAGTAGACAATATCTAGGCTAATACTCATATTTTGTTGGAATAGTTCAGTTGGTTAGAGCGTATGATTGTTAACGATAAGGTCGGAGGTTAATCTCTCTTTTTAGCAATGGGAATGAATCATTCCATTTTAGTATGAGGAAAAATTTAACCCTCCAACAAAAGTGGACAATGTTATATAATTACCTAGGTTCGTGATTCCTAACATTGTTACATAGTCTTAATCTAACATTCTTAATAATAATATTGAGTTCTTTTTACGTAGCTTCGATACAAAAACCTAATGTAGAAAATATTTTCGCATCAAGCAGTTACATCATGCATATTCTACTGACTTTACGTCCCTAGAAAACTAGGGTCGTTACATATAATCTACACCTGAACTTTCTATAACCTAGAGAAAAACCCGTGGCAACTCGCTCGATCAAGGATTCGATTACCACCTACAAGTAGGTTACTTATTTAGTTGCACTAGATATTACTTTTCCTTTTTGGGTGATCACTAATTGTTAGTTAAAAGTCACAAGGGAGGGTCGTCCCGAGCAATCAGTTCTATGTGTTACGAGTTGTTGTCCTTAATTTTCAAATCTCGTTCCAACTTTTATCAAATTTTTTCTTTATCACGTCAGTTCTATGTGTTACGAGTGTTGTCCTTAATTTTCGAATCTTGTTCCAATTTTTATGAAATTTTTCTTTGTCAGGACTTGTCATGAATAATGATTTGAAGTCTTGAAAATTGTATTATTATAGTTATGCTTTGTAGTCTTTAAAATTGAGTTATTAGAGGTGTGCCTAAGTTATTCCCAACCATTGGTGCCATGTAGTTTAACTCTTATAAGAATACCAGAAATCAGGTAATTTAGTTATGCTCTTACTATTTCCCCTACTATCAATTCAAGTTGCAATTGGTGAGTTGGCGAATATGTAATATATGACTATATGGCATATATGACTCCTTGAAGATCAGATGACTTGCAACTCAAGATTAGTTGGTGAATATCTTACCAGAAGACCAAAAACTACAAAAAAAAATAATAATAATAATAATAATAAATAATAATAATAATAATAATAATAAAATAATAATAATAATAATAAAATAAAATAAATAAATAAATAATAAATAATAATAATAATAATAATAAATAAATAAATAATAATAATAATAATAAATAAATAAATAAAAATAAATAAATAAATATATATGAGTAAGTTAATAGAGGGTGGAGTGGATAGTTTCTCTAAAACCTAAGATGATGGAGGGTTAATTCAAGGATGCCTATTTATTCCAACAATGGAGGAATTAAAGAACCTTGATGGAGGCTCACACCTAGCCTCTTAAGGATATTTAGTAATAAATTATAGTTTACCATATATATTATATTTGATATTTTGTTATAAGGCAAATATTTAATATTTTCCTTATTGTCATAGGTATCTTTCCATTTATTGTTATTTTCATTTATTTCCATATTCTTGTAATTTATTTGATTATAAATAAGATAACTCTAACACCATTGAGGTGTGGTGGATTAATCAAACATTCTTATGGTATTAGAGCCATTTTGGTTTAACAACCGGGATCCTTTCTTTTCAATGGCTTTTGAAATCTTCTACTGTTCTTCTCAACCACCACTGCTGGCCTTGACGCCGCAGGGGCAGTCGTCATGGCTGCCACATGCAGAGCCGATTGAATACTCTTCGGCTCTACCCTTTTGACCTCCAAATCATCCTTCGCCATACTCAGTATATACAACCTCACCTTTTCCAAACATAGCCTCTTTCATTTTCTTCCCAATTTTCCCTTCATCCTTCACAGAAACCCTAATCTTAGGATCTTCATCGACGTTCTCTTTGGAAATATACAGAATCTCGATAAGCCCATCAATCTTATGCAGAGATTTACCTTTGGAATCTGGGCGCCGCACTGGCCTCGTTGCCAACCAAGTTGCCGCCGCCCTTCTCACTAAAATTGGCTCTTTCGCCCAATGTGGCGACTCTTCTGGCTTCAACATTGTCTTTGTCCCTTACTCTAGGTTTCCCCTTCTACTTCTTGGGGTTAGACATATTCTCACCAGAGCCAAGGCAACATTGTTGCTAAGCGACAATCCCTCTTCATGGGTTAGACATATTTTCACTGAATCCTAGGCAGCATCGCCGCTGAGCGGCGATCCCTCTGCAATTTTTGATGGCCACGAAAGTGTTTCTCTACGCCTCCTCTGAACCAAGTTGTTAACATGTTCACAAAAAGTGTTTCTCAACCTCTTTGAATTTTTCAGATCCAAGCTTCACGTTCGTTCAAATCCGACGCTCAGCTTGCGGTGGGGTGTTAAGGATATTTAGTAATAAATTATAGTTTACCATATATATTATATTTAATATTTTGTTATAAGGCAAATATCTAATATTTTCCTTATTACCATAGGTATCTTTTCATTTATTGTTATTTCCATTTATTGACATCATTTAGGTGTGGTGGATTAATCAAACATTCTTATAGCCAATCCATGTGATTCATAAAATCGCAGTGTCCTTGAGATTCGGGCGCAAGGGTAAACTTGAAGAACACTAAGTTTCTTAGATGCTTGGAAAATCATGTCGTGACAATTTTAAATCTCTAGTGAGTTCAATTGATTTCAATAATGATATGCTATTGTATTTTTATTTTACCTTTATTTGAGTTGTCAGAAGCGGGATTTGAACCCACACCCTCTAATCCCACATTGGTTTGAGAGGGGAATGAAGTAACTTATAAGAGTCTGTAAACGTCTCTCTAGTAGCGTGTTTTAAGACTGTGATTCTAATGACGACATGTTATGGGAAAAAATGGACAACATTTTTTAGCGACCGGGAAGTGGAACGAAGCATTCCTTAGAAGGGTGTGGAAACCTCTTCCTAGTAGACTCGTTTTAGAATTGTAAGGCTGATGACGATACATAGTGGGCAAAAGCGGACAATATTTGCTAGCAGTGGGTTTTGGCTATTACAAAAGCTATCAGAGTTAGTCACCAAAGCGGTGTGCCAGCGAGGGCGTGGGCCCCCAAGGAGGGTGGATTGTGAGATCCAACATTGGTTGGAGAGGGGATGAAACATTGCTTATAAGGTTGTGGTGGGCTTGAGCTATTACAAATAATTAGCTCGAATATCTCAGTTGGTTAGAGCGTGTGGCTATTAACGACAAGATCGGAGGGGTCTCCTTCGAGGGATGAGGAACAATCATTCCTTAAGGTTGTGTAAAATATCTTTTTGAGTGGAAATTTTGAAATCAATGTAATAAAACAATAGAACTTACAAACTTAGAAGAATACCATGTGTTCTCCGTAATAATAAGAAACCCATCTTAAATAAGCTAACAAATACATAAGGTAAGAACTCATCTTAAACACGAATTTCTACAAAAATATAAGGTAAGAATCATTCCATTTTAAATAAGGTGAAGTCTTGATCTCAAACCTTCCTCTTCGTCAACTGTGTGAGTCCCATGCATTTTTTTTGATCGGATATGGAATAACATACATTTTAGACTAGAAAATAAAATTTCAATTATTTAACCTATGTTAATTTGATGTTGATTTAAATTAGAAGTTAGAGAATGATCTAGATGTCGTAGGAATTTTTACATTTGGATTTGAAAGTTAATATCAAAATTATTGACATGTTTACTATAATCATTGACTTTATTTTTAGTGGTGGGGTTAGATAAATAACCCTATTGTTCTACAAATTTACTGCGCAACAAACTATTAAAACTTAGCTGAAAGGAAATAGATGAAAAAACTGGGATAAAATGAAAAACCAAAAGGAAAAATGAAAATTGCCAAGGTACGAACCTCCGCCTCTGATAAATTAGAGGTTTAATTGTGAGCGCTAGGTAAATTAAATCGCTCAACGTATTCTTATCCGGTCTTGTAAATTCGTGTAGGTTGACTTAGATTTCAAATGACGAAATTGTACTAACTTGAAGTATAATTTAGCAACTCCAGTTAAACTACTCAGATAAGTGGCTTCACTACTATTTGGTTTAGATGAATTTTTTGAAGTGTGAACTACGCATGCCCAATGACGGTTACAAGTGTCATACCTTTTGATTGTTATATTTGCTTATTATGTTATGACTTGTTGTAATGATGAGATATATAATGTTATGGAATATCATATTGATACGTTATGCCATTGAGGAACGTGACTTATATGAAAGTATGGTACTACATTGTACACTACCTTATTCATAGTTATATGCCATTATTTTAAACTATTGAGATCTCATTCCTATTATATGTTCACGTGTACCAAAATACCTCACTGTCATGATTAGTACGGACACGTACCTTATGACATTTATGTTCACAATGATGTTCTGATACGATATTGTATATACCACAAAACTATGTGCACTCCCTTCCTTCCATGGTATACCACCAGCATTAGTGTATGCTAGTTGAAGCCCAAGTCAATGGGTAGGTATGCGAGCTCGCCTAGGCACAATGTGTGTGTATGTAAGTCGTGAGTAGAGAAGTACTGCACATCAAATTCTACCCGGACAGGATTATGAGACCAAGGCCATGAAATGATGTTTTATGATAGGTTCCAACCATGATTTCATGTGTATACAGTACCCTATACTAGTATTGGGGTTAATTAATGAGTATTTCTTAAAAAACTCTAGTTATGCGCTGCTCTTATTTTTTAGGTAAAGGCAAGACACCTCTACACAAGTGACGATGTCGAGATGACGACCATGGGATCCAACGTACACAACACAGGCGAGATAGAGGGGTAGGATCCAACGTACAAAGACGGTTAACACCATGAGAAAGAAGGAGAAGAAACAGGATGTAGACAACGAGTTTTGATATGGAGGAATGAAGAAAGAAAAATGTGTGTAAACGAGTGGAGAAGACGAAATCCACCTACTCGGACCCAAACTCAAATACCCGCAACCTCATTCAAGTCAAGCAACCCCATACCCAGTTTGGTCCAGTAACTAGATGCCAACCAACAACCCGTCCATTTGTCTAGTTCCTCTATGGTTTGGCCCAAAACCCACATTCAAGCCCAAATACACAGAACACAACCCAACCCATGGATCCACTATGCAGACCTGCGCGCCCACATGAACATTCGAAACTTGCACCTCGAAACACTTCGCGACCCGCTGATATGTCAATGTCCCTCTGCGACAGGGTCATTGCTGCATACACTGGCTCCTTCGGCTCGACATCTTAAAGTCCTAGGCTAAATGGCGTATTAGGCTCGGTTTGTCTTTTTGACACCGACCTTTACATTTTTTGCCCTTTCGAAGCTTATTTTTACTCTAATAGAAATAATTAAGGTCAGTATAACGTCTTATTTCTGAAGTTCAAGTTAAATTAGATTAGAAATGTAAATTACTAAAGAAGCAAGATGTACGTTTTAATAGGCAACAACTCCCGACAACACTTGGAGCAACTTCGAAAGACAAAATTCAAACGTACTTGAATTTAGAGAAAATGTCGGCCAAGACCAACCAAGTAAGTGGCCTTACTATCGGCTAAGTCGGACGACTTGATTTATCTATGACGACACATGCCCACTGGTCCTTGCACATGTCATTTATGCTTTATATTTTATGAGGTGGTGACTATGACTATGTTATTTGATGATGCTATATGATGTTATATGACGATGTTACATGATGACGTTGTATCATGAAGATATGATGATGATGATGCATGATAACATGACGATGTAAGATGGAAGATTATACGATTGATCAACAAACAAACAAAATAAATAAATAAATAAATAAATAAAAAATAAAAGCTAATCCAAATGTAAAATAAAGTTTGTTATTACCTAAATCAAACCAATGAAGGCAAGACATTCAATCCATTGAAACATGGAAGACATAAAACCCATTGGAGTTTGGAATGGAAAATATATAGATTTCTTCATCTTTAGAAATATATAACACTTGGAAATGGAACTTAAAAAGTCTCTCTTTGAGGTGGGGTATGGGGCGAGACGGGTCGGGGGAGTTAGGTGGGGACAAGAATGGGGAATAGAATCTCTGTCTCCGGTTCTATTTATGTAACAGGTAAAAATTTCTCCTCACTCATTCCCTCATTTCTTGTTTAAAGATTACCCTGGAGAAATACATTTTGAACACTCAACTAATGAGTGAACCATTTTCGAGCAGCAGCAATAGTGAGTAAGCAACGAGTGTAGTAAGTTGTGCTGTAGTTGAAAATGTCTCTTTGTTATCAACACCTTCAACATGAGTATATCCCCTTACTACCAGCCAAGCTTTACAACGTTCAACAGAACTATTAGAGTTGTATTTAATCTCGTACACCCAACGATAGCCAATAGCTTTATGGTCAGGTGGTAGATGAACAAGAGACCAAGTATGATTACGTTTCAAAGTTGAAATTTCAACCTTCATAGGTTGTTGCCATAATGGGTTTCCAACTGCCTCATCATAGGTTTTAGGTTATGTCTGGTTGTAATAAGAGCTAGAAAACCACGTTGAGTAAGAGAAAAACGAGAGAATGAAAGGTAATGATGAAGGGGATACTTGGTGTCAGTGTTGGGACTTCAGCTAGAGGTTAAATAATTGGCTTCATAAGACATCATAATCATTATGCCAAGTTTAAGGCTGTTTGGTACAAGTAGAATGTTAGAGTGTAACGGATGTATCAAGTGGCATAGGATTAGAATTAGTGGGTAAATTTGGAGAAGGAATAGAAGGTGGGATAGGATTAGAATAGATTTTTGAGTAGGATGAATCATGAAGTGGTAAAACGAGAGTCGAAGCAGCTAATGTCAAAGTTTGTGAAGCTGGTGAAAAAGGACAACATCTTCACAAAATTTAACATCACAGCTAATAAAGAATTTTTGAGATTGCATGTCATACAATTGTAACCCTTGTGACCACATGGATATCCTATGAAAACACAAGGAATTGCCCGAGGTTCAAATTTTTGCTTAGGATATACTATAGTTGCATAACACTTACCTTAAAAAACTTTAAGATGATGAAATGTAGGTGGTCATTTGTAGAGTGCTTCAAAGGGTGTCTTGCTAGATAACAATGGTGATGATGTTCTATTTATAAGATAAACAATAGTTAAAATGCACTCTCTGAAAAATTAAGTGGAACCTGTGACTGAAAAAGGAGAAACCTAGCTACATTTAGGATATGACGATGCTTACGTTCTTCTACTAGGTTTCCACGACTTTCATTTTGTCTATAGGAAGTTCAGGCAAACCATTTACATCACTCTAAGTACTGTGTAGGTCTCAAAATTCTAATTGATTCCTCATTAATCAGTCTTATTAGTCCCTAGTACATCTTCGAGAATCGTTCCTGAAATAAAAAAGTTATTTTGTTCCCCTCTCCAACCGTGGTTGAATTTGTCACAACGAAGTTTCGATGTTTCAAGAAATCAAACTGAGACGAAAGGATAAAATTTTCACAGTTTAAAAGACATACAACACGTGTGTCAGAATTCCAATGTTATTTACAAACGCAAAAAAGGCCACGAGATACATAAGAATTCATAATGAACCCCAAAAATTAAACAAGTAATTGATGTCCCATGTCGAATACAGCTAACATACACTCCGGGTCTACACCCCTCTTTGATAATAAAGCTTCCAAGCATCTCCCTACCTTGAACAATACCTAAACTAGAAAAGGAGAAAGTGGTAAGCATGAAAATATACTTAGTAACCAACCTACTTGTAGGCTCTCATTGCTACCATCTAATACTAGATTTCCACGACTTTTCTTTGGTCTATAGCAAGTTCGGGCTCACCATTTATGGCACTCAAAGCTATTGTGTAGACCTTCAAGTTCTAATTGATTCCTCATTAATCATCTACCTTTGTTGCCCCTAGTGCCTCTTCGAGATTCGTGCCAAAAATAAAAAAGTCGCTTTGGTCGAGTGGTTAAAGCGTGTGCCAGCAAAGTACATGGGGTTAACTGTGAGAGTTTGAATGTCTCAAGCGATGTAAAGTTCTTTTTTTTTTTTTTGTACTAGCCTCCTAATGTTATTGTCCGCTTTGGCCGTTATCTCACGATCTCATAGAGGTATTTGCACCGTTATTATAAGAAATGCTTCATTCTTCTCTCCAACCTATTCTATCTGTCATGACCAAATTTTAGAGAATTCGACAAATTGAACTTCAACAAAAAAATAAATTTTCCACCGTGTAGATATACAACACCTATGTTAGAAATTCAAAGTTATTTACGGAAGATAAACATGGCATGGGATACAGAACAAATTCAAAATGAACCCCAAAAGTTTTACAACTAATTGATGTCCCAGGTCGAATACAACTACAATACACTTCGGGTCGAACCCTTGTGTGATAGTAGAGCTCTCGAGCATCTCCCCACCTTGAAAAGTAACTAAACTAGAGAAGAAGAAAGGGGTATGTATAAAAATATAGTTAGTAACCAACCAACTTGTAGGCTTTCATCGCTTCCTTCTAATACTAGGTTTCCACTACTTTTCTTTTGTCTATAAGAAGTTCGGGCTTAACCTTTATAGCGCTCTAAGCTACCATGTAGGTCACAAAGTTCTAATTGATTCCTCATCAATCATCTACCTTTGTTGTCTCTAGTGCCTCTTCAAGATTCGTGCCAAAAATAAAAAAAGTTGCTTTGGCCGAGTGGTTAAGGTGTGTGCCTGCTAAGTACATGGGGTTTCCTCGCAAGAGTTCAAATCTCTTAGGTGACGAAAAGCTTTTTTTTTGTACTAGCCAAAGGTCAGCTTTGTCTCGTTACCTCACGATCTCATAGAGGTATTCACACCCTTATTAGAAGGAATGCTTCATTCCGCTCTCTAGCCGATGTTGGATATGTCATGACCAAATTTTAGATGTTTCGACAAATTGAACTAGGAATAAAAATAAATTTTGCTTTAAAAGCGATACAAAACCTATGTTAGAAATTCAAAGTTATTTACAAAAGAAAAAAATTGCATGGGATACAAAACAATTCAAAATGAACCCCAAAAATTAAATATACTACTAATTGATGTCCTAAGTCGAATACAACTACAATACACCTCGGGTCGACACTCTTCTGTGATAGTAGAGCTCTCGAGCGTCTCTCCACCTTGAAAAATACTTGAACTAGAAAAGGTAGAGAGGGGTATGTATAAAAATATACTTAGTAATACTAGGTTTCCAAGACTTTCCTTTGGTCCATAGGAAGTTCGAGCTTACCCTTTACTGCACTCTAAGCTACCGTGTAAGTCTTGAAGTTCTAATTAATTCCTCATTAATCATCTACCTTAGCTTTCCCGAAGGTCTCTTCGAGATTCATTCCTAAAAAAAAAATCGCTTTGACCGAGTGGTTTAGGCGTGTGACTGCTATGTACATAGGGTTTCACCGCAAGAGCTTGAATCTCTTAGGCGTCGATCAGTTCATTTTTTTTGTACTAGCCAAAGGCTGCCGCTAAAAGATGTTATGCGCCAGAAGCGGAACGAATGTACTCACAACACCAATGAACAGAACCACATAAAGAGACACCAAGATATTTACGTGGGTCGGAGAGAAGAAGTTCCCCTACATCCACGGGTAGGAACCAATCACTAATAAACCAAGTGTTACAAGTGAATACCTCACTGTCACACTACAAAGACTCTCACCAATGTGTCACTCAACAAATACAATGTGACACACAAAACTCTCCCAAATCCCGATACCACTTGTTAGGAATGGATATTCAGAATGGAGGGAGAACTCTCTCGTTATATAGCATTATAGAAATAAATCTCCAACCAAGACTAAATCTAATTCAAATAACCAAATCAAATCTAATCCAAATAACAAATCAAATCTAATTCAAATAATCCAATCAAATCTAATCCAAATAACCTAACCAAATCAAATCAAAACTTATAACAATTTACAACAATCTCCACGTTGTCATAAGATCTCCAAAGTTGATAACTGGGTTGGTTGCTACCACCTCAAACATCAATACGTATGTTGGGAACTCCATCGAGCATAGAGAAAGCATATACTATTGTATCATCAAACCTTATAGGTTTTCGAATTACCCTTCGTGGTCTATTCTTGGCGATAGACTCAGGCTCGTCCACTTTTTCATTTACAAGGCTTTGCTCCTCCTGTTCTAATATATCAGACTTAATATCTACCTGATTAATAGGTTCTTCAGTAGTATCTACCTGATCAATAAGTTCTTCAGTAGGAGCAACTATATCAGGAGAGAACACCGCCTTCTCCACCTGCTTCAATGCCTCGTCATTATTTTCAATTTTCTGCAAAAACATTCCAGACTCATCGAATGTCACATCTCGACTATTAACAATCTTACTTGTTTCTGGACACCATAGCCTATAGCTTTTCATGCCTTTGTTAAAGCCCATAAACTTGACTTTTTTTAGCTATAGGATCAAGCTTTGAGTTCGTCGCATGATAATAAGTAGGACACCCAAACACATGCAATTTATCATAATCACTAACAGGAGTATCTGGCCATACCTCAAGCGGAGTTTTCCCACTATTTCCAGAAACAGGTAAACGATTCACCAAGTAAACTGCATAACTGAGAGCCTCGCCCAAAAAGCCTTACTCAATCCTGCTTGAGACAATATGCATCGAACCTTCTCTATTAATGTCTGGTTCATTCTCTCAGTAACTCCATTTTGTTGTGGCTTACCAAGAACAGTGAAGTGTCGAACGATCCCTTCATCTCGACATACTTTAAGGAATGGATCATAAGTATATTCTCCACCGTTGTCTGATCTCAGCTTTTTGATTTTCCTGTCTGTTTGATTCTCTAATTCTCTCAGTAACTCCATTTTGTTGTGGCTTACCAAGAACAGTGAAGTGTCGAACGATCCCTTCATCTCGACATACTTTAAGGAATGGATCATAAGTATATTCTCCACCGTTGTCTGATCTCAGCTTTTTGATTTTCCTGTCTGTTTGATTCTCTACCATTTTCTTCCACTCTTGGAAGATTTGGAGAACCTCGTTTTTGTGCCTCATGTGATACATCCAAACTCTCTTCGAGTAGTCATCAATAAAGGTGACAAACCACCTCTTTCCTCCCAATGAGACATTCTTCGTGGGACCCATACATTAGTGTGAACATAATCCAAAATTCTCTTTGTTTGGTGTATAGCTATACCAAACTTCACATTTTTTTGTTTACCAAATATACAATGTTCACAAAAATCAATTTTACCTGTTGTGGCACCCTTAAGGACTCCTTGGTTCACCAATGTCTGAAGCGCCTTCTCACTAGCATGCCCAAGTCTCATGTGCCATAATTTCAATATTTCCTGTCTTTCGAACTTGCCACAGCAGCATGCCCAATTATTGTGGTTTCGTTGAGGTAGTATATACTACCTCTTCTAGTTCCTTTAATTGCCACCAAAGCTCCACGAGCTACTTTCAAATTCACTCCTTCAAAAATGATGCGATAACCACTCGCATCCAAAATGCCAAGGGAAATCAAATTTTTCTTCAAGTCAGGGACATACCTCACATCATTGAGTTTTCGTATAACCCCGTCAAACATCTTGATTTGTACTGAGCTGATTCCCGTCATCTTGCAAGTACTATCATTGCCCATATAGACAACTCCACCATTGAACTCTTTGAAGTCCAAAAACATCTCTCTGTTGTAACACATATGATAGGAGCACCCAGAATCAAGAATCCATTCACGGGTTTGGCTGACTGATGAGGAGATCGTTAAGACATTATCTGTATCAGTGTCGTCATCTCTAACCACATTGGACTTCGACCTCTTCTCTTTTAAGATCAGGCAATCTTTCTTCCAATGACCTTTCTGTCGACCATATGCACACTCATTTTTATCAAGTTTTATCCAATTACCATATTTACCTCTCGACTTTGATCGGGACTCTCCACATTCACTCCTTTTCCAAGTAGAAGTCCTTTCACGAGCAGTGAGAACATTTGAGCTAGAGTCTTGATATGTCCCCTTTTCCTTCTTTTGCACCTCATTATTCATCAAGGCATTTGAAACATCTTCAAAATTAATATCATAGGCTCCATGCAGTAGAGTGGTTACTAAAAACTTGTAGGACTCCGGCAAGGAATTCAATAACAACAACGCCTTGTCTTCGTCATCAAGATTGATCAAATCAGTGATGATTTTGTTAAAATCATCCAAATGATCAGCCATTGAGATACCTTCCTTGTAGTAAAAACGGAAGAGTTTCTTCTTCAAATACAGTTTATTTTCCACACTCTTCTGCATATATTTTGCCTCAAGCTTGTCCCATAGTTCTTTCGCCATGGTCACCTTCATAAATGGATATTTCTGATCTTTGCCAAGACAGGATCGAATAATTCCGCTAGCTTGCCAATTTAATTTCGTCCATTCTGCTTCTGTCATGTCTTCAAGCATCACCTCTTGGAGAGTAGCATCAAGATCTTGCATGACCAGCAAATCGCTAACTTCGCCTCGCCAAACACCAAAATTATTCGTTCCATTAAATTTCTCTACTTCGAGATTAGAACGACACAATCTTGATCCACGCTATGATTTAATTCAAGATGATTCTGCCATAAGCACAATTGTGAGCACGTCTAGTGGTCGATGAGGCAAAAACTTTCACAATACCTCAAATACCACAATCAGGCTCTGATACCACTTGTTATGCGCCGAAAGCGGAACGAATGTACTCACAACACCAATGAACAGAATCACACAAAGAGACACCAAGATATTTACGTGGTTCGGAGAGAAGAAGTCTTCCTACATCCATGGGTAGCAACCAATCACTAATAAACCAAGTGTTACAAGTGAATACCTCACTGTCACACTACAAAGACTCTCACCAATGTGTCACTCAACAAATACAATGTGACACACAAAACTCTCCCACCCGATACCACTTGTTAGGAATGGATATTCTGAATGGAGGGAGAACTCTCTCGTTATATAGCATTATAGAATCAAATCTCCAACCAAGACTAACTCTAATTCAAATAACCAAATCAAATCTAATCCAAATAACCAATCAAATCTAATCCAAATAACCAGTCAAATCTAATTCAAATAATCCAATCAAATCTAATCCAAATAACCTAACCAAATCAAATCAAAACTTATGACAATTTACAACAAAAGATATTGTCCGCTTTCGCCTGTTACCTCACAATCTCATAGAAGAATTCACACCCTTATTATAATAAATGCTTCATTCCCAACTCCAATCGTGGTTGGATCTGTCATGACCGAATTTTAAGTATTCATCGGTTATTTTAGAGGTTTCGACAAATCGACTGCGATGAAGAAATAAATTTTGCTCAGTTTAAAAGACATACAACACTTACGACACAAATTCAAAGTTATTTACATAAGCAAAAAAAAAAAGGACATGGGATGCAAAACAATTAAAAGTGAACCCCAGAAATTATACAACTAATTGATGTCGCAAGTCGAATACAACTAACATATGCTCCGGGTCGACACCCCTCTGTGATAGTAAAGCTCTCGTGCATCTCCCCACCTTGAATAGTACCTGAACTAGAAAAGGAGAAAGTGGTAAGCATAAAAATATACTTAGTAACCAACCTACTTGTAGGCTCTCATCGCTTCCTTCTAATACTAGATTTCCACGACTTTCCTTTGGTCTATAGCAAGTTCGGGCTTACCATTTACGGCGCTCATGGCTACCGTGTAGGCCTTGAAGTTCTAATTGATTCCTCATTATTCATCTACGTTTGTTGTCCTTAGTGCCTCTTCGAGATTCGTGCCAAAAATAAAAAAGTTGCATTATTGGAGTGGTTAAAGCGTGTGTCAGCTTTGTACAAGGCGTTTCCCCTGAGAGTTTGAATCTCTCAGGCAACCTAAAGTTTTTTTTTTTTTTTTTTTTTTTTTTGT
>NW_019268584.1:533182-598361 GCF_002738365.1 Cucurbita moschata | reverse complement strand
TTTTTTTTTTTTTTTTTTTTTTTTTTGTACTAGCCTATGGCCACCACTAAAGATATTGTCCGCTTTGGCCCATTACCTCACGATCTCACAGAGGTATTTGCACCGTTATTATAGGAAATGCTTCATTCTGCTCTCCAACCTATTCTATCTGTCATGACCAAATTTTAGAGAATTCGACAAATCGAACTTCAACAAAAAAATAAAATTTCCACTGTGTAAGACCTACAACACCTATGTTAGAAATTCAAAGTTATTTACAGAAGATAAAAATGGCATGGGATACAGAACAAATTCAAAATGAACCCAAAAAATTTTACAACTATTTGATGTCCCAGGTCGAATACAACTACAACACACTTCGGGTCGCACACCTGTGTGATAGTAGAGCGCTCGAGCATCTCCCCACAAAGTAACTGAACTAGAAAAGAAGAAAGGGGTATGTATAAAAATATAGTTAGTAACTAACCTACTTGTAGGCTCTCATTGCTTTCTTCTAATACTAGGTTTACACGACTTTCCTTTGGTCTATAAGAAGTTAGGGCTTAACCTTTATTGCACTCTAAGCTACCATGTAGGTCACAAAGTTCTAATTGATTCCTCATCAATCATCTACCTTTGTTGTCTCTAGTGCCTCTTCATGATTGGTGCCAAAAATAAAAAAGTTGCTTTGGCCGAGTGGGTAAGGCGTGTGGCTGCTAAGTACATGGGGTTTCCCCCTAAGAGTTCAAATCTCTTAGGTGATGAAAAGCTTTTTTTCTTTTTTTTTTGTACTAGCCAAAGGTCACTGCTAAAGGATATTGTCAGCTTTGTCTCGTTACCTCACAATCTCATAGAGGTATTCACACCCTTATTAGAAGGAATGCTTTATTCCACTCTCTAGCCGATTTTGGATATGTCATGACCAAATTTTAGATGTTTCGACAAATTGAACTAGGAATAAAAATAAATTTTGCTTTAAAAGCAATACAAAACCTATGTCAGAAATTCAAAGTTATTTACAAAAGAAATATACTACTAATTGATGTCTTAAGTCGAATACAACTACAATACACCTCGGGTCGACACTCCTCTGTGATAGTAGAGCTCTTGAGCGTCTCCCTACCTTGAAAAATACCTGAACTAGAAAAGGTAGAGAGGGGTTTGTATAAAAATATACTTAGTAATCAATCTATTTGTAGGCTCTCATCGCTTCCTTTTAATGCTAGATTTCTAAGACTTTCCTTTGGTCTATAGGAAGTTCGAGCTTACCCTTTACTACACTCTAAGCTACCGTGTAAGTCTTGAAGTTCTAATTGATTCCTCATTAATCATCTACCTTAGCTTTCCCTAAGGTCTCTTCGAATTTCGTTCCTGAAAAAAAAGTTGCTTTGGGCGAGTGGTTGAGGTGTGTGCCTGCTATGTACATGGTGTCTCCCCGCATGAGCTTGAATCTCTTAGGCGTTGATCAGTTCTTTTTTTTTTTACTAGCCAAAGACTGCCGCTAAAAGATATTGTTCGCTTTAGTTCATTTTTTTTTACTAGCCAAAGACTGCCGCTAAAAGATATTGTCCGCTTTGGCATGTTACCTCATGATCTCATAGAAGAATTCACACCCTTATTATAAGAAATGCTTCATTCCCAACTCCAACCATGGTTGGATCTGTCATGACTGAATTTTAAGTATTTATTGGTTATTTTAGAGGTTTCGACAAATCAAACTACGACGAAAGATAAATTTTGCTCAATTTAAAAGACATACAACACCTATGATATTCATTTAAAGTTATTTACAAAAGGAAAAAAAAGGACATGGGATACAAAACAATTAAAGATGAACCCCAAAAATTATACAACTAATTGATGTCCCAGGTCGAATACAACTAACATACACTCTGGGTTGACACCCCTCTGTGATAGTAGAGCTCCCGAGCATCTCCTCACCTTGAATAGTACCTGAACTCTTAAAGAAGAAAGTGGTAAGTATAAAAATATACTTAGTAACCAACTTACTTGTAGGCACTCACTTCTTCCCTACTAGGTTTCCATTCCTTTCCTTTGGTCTATAGGAAGTTCGGGCTTACCCTTTACTGTGATCTAAGTTACTGTTTAATCTCGAAGTTCTTATTGATTCCTCATCAATCATCTACCTCTGTTGTCCCTAATGTCTCTTCGAGATTCATGCCTAAAATAAAAAAGTTGCTTTGGTCGAGGGTTTAAGGTGTGTGCTTGCTAAGTACATGGGGTTTCCTAAGAGAGCTTGAATCTTTTAGGCGACGAAAAGTTTTTTGTTTTTTTTTACTAGCCAAAGGCCACCGCTAAAAGATATTGTCCGGTGATATGAACCACGCCCAAGGAATTTCCATACCTCAAGGTCCAGTTACAAGGACAACAGCCAAGAAGGTACAAGAAACCTTGTACACTTATATTCAAGCTATGGTGAGCTCATCAAAGAAAATTCTATAAGGCGTTGGAGACCTTTCTTATATGTTGTGCGAAGTGGAGCTTCAAGAAAGAGATGCATTAAATGCAGTTTAAGTTGCATTTAATGAACTCAGCTAAATTTATGGAACTAGTCCAAGTATGAAATCTGAATATCATCAAATTAGAATGCATGTAAGAGATGAAGAGAAAACAATTTTCAAAATTAAGTTTGGATTATATGAATGGTTTGTTATGCCATTTGGGTTATCTAATGCTCCTAGTACATTTATGCCCTTAATAAATCACGTTTTGAGACAATATTTGGGAAAACGTGCTGTGCATATTGATGATTTTTTAATTTATTTGAAGACTTTGCTTGATCATGTGGAGCATGTTAAGTTAGTTTTGATTACACATAGAAAGGACAAATGTCATTCTAACTTTAATATGTGTAGTTTTTGCAGGTAAAAAGTTCACGTCCTCGGTTTCATAGTCAGTAAAAGTAGAGTAGAAGTAGATAAAGAGAAAGTTAAAGTCATTAGCGATTTGCCTATCACAAAAAAATGCAAGTGAAGTTTAGAGTTTTCATGGGTTAGCTAGCTTCTATAAGAGATTTAAAATATTTTAGCACCATAGCTACCCATGAAATGATTTAGTGAAAAAAATGTTGTTTTTAAAGGAGGAAATGCAGGAAAATGCATTCAATTTGCTTAAGATGAAATTAAGAAATATACCATTAAGAAATTAAGCAATGGATAACTCTGAGGACTAGGGTTGCAACACTGGACCCCGAAGGAGGGTGGATTGTGATATCCCACATTCGTTGGAGAGGGGATAAAAAATTCGTACTAAGAGTGTGGAAACCACCGTAGTACGTAACGAGCCAACCCAGAATATATCTACTAGTGATGAGCTTGGTCTTTTACAAATGATTAGTTGTAATAGCTTAGTTGGTTAGAATGTGTGACTATTAACTACAACGTTCAAAAAATAGAACTTTTTCTATTGAATAAAAACCTGTAATTTTTTAGGTGTAGCTTCTAGTCATTGAAATAAAATGTAAATGCATCTTCGAGTCGAATTTTTTTTAGGTATCCCTTTTAAAGAGTTTGAAGCATATTGACACTAGCTATATTGTTTTCTAGAGTGTTAAAACGAAATTGAAGTCTTTTAGGTTTGTGCATACCCCAAATGAACCTAAGCTCATGACATAATCTATGAACATAATCTATGAACAAAAGGGAACCAAAATATATTTAAAAAGAGAGAACCAAAAAAGTAGCGCGGATGCCAATAAAGGAGTAGGGAAGCAAATGGGGAAGAAGAAATATAAGAGAGACGAGGGGGCTTTGGAGGCTTGAAATGTTAGATTATGGCGGGCAAAAATGTCTCTAGATGCACTAAATTTTGTCACGTAGCATACATTGGCTAAAAAAATTAGCAAGCGTCGGGAAATCTATCAATGTCTTTCGATGCTTGTCAATTTAGTTGGCCTTTTCCATAAAATTTTGTTCTTTTGGAGAGATATTTCTTCTATGGTAAATCAAATATTGATTCTCATCTTTACTACATTTTCATTTATCGCAAAACAAATTATCACAAGATTTAGAATATGAGTATTGTAGTCTATTAATTCTCGCAGAGTTCCTAACCAACATGCTGTGTGTTAAGTTAGGAACAATAAATATTTCTGACCTTTGGTATATATGATGTTACATGCTGCTAAAAAAATTAGTAGATGGGCCGTAATTGATCGAGAGCAAGTCTTGTATATGTGTCCAAAAATCCTAAATAACCATATAAAAATAACCTAAGTTAGAGGTAGTTGAAATACATCACTAACCTACAAATGATCCTAGGAAAAGAAAATAGGAATCGAGGAATCGAGATTTAATAAAACTCAAGAACAACTAAAAAGATAAGTACTAAACTTGTGAATGACAAGTTAGCTACTTATTGAATAAATGAATTACTCATCAAGATTATTTTAACTTTTCTAGTCAAATAAAGAAGTTGCAGGCCAACTGAGGATAGCAAGCTAGAGATGACAAGGAATCCTTTTCCAAGTCTGGTTTAAGTACATGTGTTTTTGTTGTTGAAAACTTACCTTGATTATTTTGTGTTGTAAAAAGTACTTGATTCACATGTTTTACTTGTCATGTATGAGAATGTTTTGTTCTATAACTTTTTTTCGAAGCAAAATGTTTATGTGAGTGGTAACTTATGTGAATTGAGCTATCGATGAGCGGGTATTATAGAAGCATTGCTCGAGAACTGTGCGGTGATAGAGGATATTGTCCCAAGGCATTTAATCGTTTGCTTGCATACATTCGTTGGTATATTTGGAATATTTACATTTCTTTTTTAGTAGTTTGTTGACTATTGGTCGAGGTAAGAAGCATTGCTCAAGAACTATGTAATCATAGAGGGGATCGTGCAAGGCATCCAGTCGTCTGTTTTTTTTTTTAATTTATCTTGAATTTCTACATTTCTTTTTTAGTTATTTGTTGAATATTGGTAAGGTAAGAAGGGGTGCTCCATATTTGTTTGAAATTCTACCTTTCTTTTTTAGTTGTTTGTTGATTATTGG
Source organism: Cucurbita moschata (assembly GCF_002738365.1). Lineage (NCBI taxonomy): Eukaryota > Viridiplantae > Streptophyta > Magnoliopsida > Cucurbitales > Cucurbitaceae > Cucurbita > Cucurbita moschata. Next base: position 593,371 of record NW_019268584.1, on the reverse strand, counting down.
TTGAGGTAAGAATTCTATATTTATGTGTATTTTTAATTTATTTAGAAATTCTACATTTCATTTTTCATTGTTTGTTGACTATTCGTCGAAGTAAGAATCGCTACTCGAGAATTGTGCAATCTTAGAGGGGGTCGTCTGGTCAAGTCATCTGTTTATTTTGAATTTCTACGTTTCCTCTTTAGTTCTTTATTGTTGACTATTGGTCGATATACATCTATTTATTTTTTATTTTTTAACTGAATTGTACTCTCAACACGTTCTCCATCTGTTATTTAACTTGAACAGTACTAACTTTTACAGGATTGTACTATAAACACGCTCTCCATTTGTTATTAAACTTGAACACTAACTTTTATTGAATTTCATGAATTGTACTTCGAACACGTTCTCCATGCCACACTAACTTTTATTGGATTGTACTCATTTCAACTTTACCTTATTGTATTTAAGTTTCAAAAATCATGTGGAAACCTAACTGCTTTTTGTGAGATCCCACAATGGTTGGAGAGGGGAATGAAGTATTCTTTACAAGAATGTGGATACAACTCTCTCGTGGCGCATTTTAAAATTGTTAGGCTGACAGTGATATGTAATGGGCCAAAATGAACCATTTTTTATAAGGTTGTGGAAATCCCTGCCCAGTAGACGCGTTTTAAAACTGCGAGGCTGATGGCGATACGTAATGGGTTAAAGTATAAAACAACAGCTTGCGGTGGGCTTGAGCTATTACAAATGGTATCAGAGCTAGTCATCGAGCAGTGTACCAACGAGGACGCTGGTCCCCAAGGGGGTGAGTGGATTGTGAGATCTCACATCAGTTTGAGAGAGGATCAAACATTTCTACATTTATGTTACACAAGGCTTTTAATTCATGGGCCAGGATTCTTATTCATAACTCGAAGTCTTCATCCATCTTTAGTGGCTTGTAGCCTAGCATGTGAGTAGGGTTCGTCATATGTTTTCTTATCATGGACATGTGGAATACATCGTGGACGCTTGAGAGTGAGAGTGGTAAGGCCAATTTATACGCTACCAGATCAATTTGTTCTAGAATTTTGAAGTTTCCGATGAAGTAAGGACTTAGCTTGCCCAGAGCATACTTGTAAGACTTAGCTTGCCCAGAGCGTACTTGTAAGAAAAGTAAAGGTGTAATGCACACAAAGAATGAAGGGGAAGACAAATGGTCATTTTTGTTTCTCTTGGACGAACACAACACTAGTGAGATAGAGGGGTAGGTTCCAACGTACAAAGACAGTTAACACCATGAGAAAGAAGGAGAAGGAACATGATGTAGACAACGAGTTTTGAGACGGAGCAATGAAGAAAGGAAAATGCGTGAAAACAGGTGGAGAAGACAAAATCCACCTAGTCGGACCCAAACTCGAATACCCGCAACCTCATTCCAACCAAGCAACGTCATACCTAGTTTGGTCAAGTAACCTAAAATACAAAGCCTTGGCCCAACAATGCAATCAGATACCCTCCAACAACCATTCCAGTCTAGTCTAGTAGTCTACTTCCTCTGTGCTTGGCCCAAAAACTCACATTCAAGCCAAAATACATAGAACCCGACCCAACTCATGATCCACTACACAAACCTGTGTGCCAACATGAACATTCAAACCTTAAATGACATTAAATGAACATTAAATGACATTTTTAGTTAATTTGTTAGTAGATTTTAAATTGGAAAGTGAGTGGTGAAAGAAAAGGCCAACAACCTCTGTAGGAATAGTGGCTGGGTGTCATTCTCATAGCTATAATTAGATTTAGAAAAACTTTTAAATAAGTTGTTTTTCTTTTGTAAAGTCAGAGCAGGGAAAAAGAAAAGAACAGAGAAGTAATAAAAGAAGGTTTTTTTAAGATAAACTCAGTGTTCTTTGTCTTTCCACTCTCAGAAGTAATAAAAGAAGGTTTTTTTTTAAGATAAACTCAGTGTTCTTTGTCTCTCCACTCTCAAAAGAAACATTAGTGTGCGTGACATCTCTTTCACAAATTCATGAGTATTCTTTCACATTTTTTTTTTTTGTACAACCTTATTAGTGACCCAGGCTAACTTAGGTCCCACTAACTCCCTATCGCCCACTTAATTCAAGCATAACTTAGATCTACACCATTTTCCATATACATTTTCGAATGGTGTCATCTCAATGGTTGCCTTGAAGCTATTATATCCTTTTTCATATTTGGCCACCAAAAGTGTTGTTTCTCTTTGTACATTTTGGTGCCACGTAGATGTACATAGAATAGAAAGTTGCGTGCCTCAGTTAATTTTTCGTTTCTTAATACCTCCATCACTGGGACACAGCCGTCCTTGACATAGCATTTCACCATATGATGTTTTGGAAAAACTATCTGCTAGACCCGTTGTGAGCTGACTCAATATCTTATTTAGGTTAGGGCCTCTTGTTGGGAGTTGATAATATACTGTTGGAAGTCGGGCAACACTGTGAGCCGAGAAATCTATGCTATAACCTCCTCAGTTACTACAACTATGTCATCTCATTTCAAAAACTGCATGTACTCGTGACTCTAACCATGCTTTTTACGACTTAAGACATCTGCGACCATGTTTGTCTTTCAAAGGTGGTACTGGATGTCTATATCTTAATCGTTCACCAACTCTAACCATCTTTGTTGCTTCATGTTTAGTTCTTTCTTGGTGAAGAAGCATGTTAGGCTCTTGTGGTCGTTGCAGATCTGGGTCTTTTCTCCATACAGGTAGTGTCGCCAAATCTTTAATGCAAACACTACTACGATCAATTCTATGTCATGGTGGGATAGTTCTTCTCATACTCTTTCAATAAATGGAACACATACACAACAACCTTACCATGTTACATCAATACACATCCTAGTCCCTTGTTGGAGATATCGTTGTATATCACGTTCCCCTCTTAATTTTCTGGTTCTGGGTGCACTAGAGCTGACACTAACCTCTATTTTTAACCCTAGAAAGCTTTGTACCTCTATAACTATAATTGGGCACTCCCACTTAGTGACAACTTCAATCTTGGTGGAGTCTACTAAAATTTCATCTTTTGATAAAAACGTGTCTAGAGAATGAGACTTGTTGTAGCCAAAATTCGTATTTTAAGAATTAGGCATAAAAACTATTATCTCTTAAGAGGGTTAGTACTTTTCGATGGTCTTCTTGGTGCTCTTGATCTATTCTTGATTATACTAGAATTTCGTGTATGAACACCATAAAAATGTGTCTATACACTCCTTGAAGACTACAGGCATTAAATCTATGAACAGAGTTAGGGCATTTATGAGGCCAAACGAAGTCACTACAAACTCATAGTGGTCGTACCTTGTTCGAAAGGTTGTCTTCAGTACATACCCTTCTTTGATCTTAATCTGGTGATAGCCTAATCGAAGATCTATCTTTGAAAATACCATCGTCTCTCGGAGCTGATCGAACAAATCTTTGATGCGAGGAAGTGGATACTTATTCTTTATTGTTTTCTTATTTCACTCCCTATCATCAATATAAAGGCGCATCGAGCTATCTTTCTTTGTCACAAACAGCATCGACGCACCCTAGAGGGATATACTAGGGAATATGAATCCTTTATTGAACAGGTCTTGTAACTGTACCTTAGGTTCTTTTAATTATACTTGTGCCATACAGTACCGGGCTTTTGAAATGTCTCTAGTTCCTGGTTCAAGTTTTATCCTAAAATCTACGACTCGGGTAGGAGGGACGGTTAGTAAATCCTCCAAAAAGACATCTGAGATTTTCTTTACTATAGATACTCTGTCCATGATCTTTTCTTTCACTTTTACGTCCGCTGAACAAGTGAATATGACCCACCCTCCTTGCTGTACTAGTTTTCTTGCTTTCATTATCGACACTATTTTTGGATGGCCCCCGTATACGTTCCCTTAAACTTAAAATTGGATTCAGTTGGCAGTGGGAATACTACCTCCTTCTTGTGACAATCTATGCTGGCATAATTCTCGGCTAGACAATCCATTCCTAATATGACGGAAAAGTCTGTCATACTCACTACTTTCAGGTACTATTACTTGTTCGTCTTTTATTTTGTTTTAGCAATGGAAATGAAACACTCTTTATAAGGGTGTAGAAATCTCTCTCTAGTATTACACTCAAAGTTCAAAGTGTAAAATATCATATTATTATGGAGGTTCGTGATTCTTGACATTGTTACCTAGTCTTAATCAAGCATTGTCGGTAATATTATCATCAAACCAATTCTATTGAATCAAAACCCTTTAATTGTGTTATAGTTTTTAGTTCTTTTTAGGAGTAGCTATTCTTGACATTGTTACCTAGTCTTCGTCAAGCATTGTCGGTAATATTATCGTCAAATAATCTCTACTGAATCAAAACCTTTGAATTGTGTTATAATTTGTAGTTCGTTTTAGGGGTAGCTTCGAGTAATTGAAAAAGAATGTAAATGTAATTTTGACCGAAAATTCTTAAGGTCTTTGAAGCATATTGAGAGTACCTATATTGGTTTGTTGCAAAATTTAAACAAATAATAAGCTCCAGATCAAACTTCAATCACATAACTAGCACCAAGATCATATTTTAATCTCACAAATATTTTTGAACTTATTGGTTGAACACGTAAATCATTTTTTTAACTTCAAAAAGCACATTAACAAAAATTAAAATCTTAATTAAGTTAAAAAAAACACATAAAGTAAGAATTCTACATACCCCAAATGTTTGAAGAAAACAAAACCTACGTTGACAGACATAAATTACAAACAAAGGGAACAAACAAATATTTAAAAAGAAAGAAAACCCAAGAAGTAGCAATCTCACTCAAACACCGGAAATGGATAGTCACCCAATGTCGATGAAACCCACGAGGGAAAAAAAAATAAGGGAGATAGGGGGCTTAAAAGGCTTCAGAGGTAGGTTATGGCGGGCAAAAAGATCTGGAGGCACAAAATTTTATTACATAGCTAAACTAGGCTAACAAAATTAGCAAGCTCAGTAAATCTATCCATATCTTTTGATGTTTGTCAATTTAATCCATAAAATTTTGTGCTTTTGGAGAGATATTTCTTCCAAGTAAACAAAATATTGACTCTCATCTTTATGCAAATATTCTACATTTTCATTTATCTTGAAAAAAATTGTCGTAAGATTTAGAATAGTCTATTGACCATTTGGGGGTCACAAGCAGCAAAGTTTGAACACAACGAGAAACGGATGGATAGAAAAGCATTAAGTCTTGTTCTCAAACCTTCACCTCCATCAACCGTATAAGTCTCATGCATATGTTAATTTGACGTTGATTTAACATTAGAAATTAACAATGGAGAATGATCTAGATGTTGTAGAAATTTCGACATTTGGATTTGAAAGTTAATATCAAAATTATTGACATGTTTACTCTAATCTTTGACTTTATTTTCAATTTTGAGGTTAGAGAAATATCAATAATCATAATATATATATATATATATATATATATATATATATATATAAATAAATAAATAAAGTTGGCAAAATTATTGACATGTTTTCTAGGAATTTATTATGCAAGAATCCATTACAACTTAGCTAAAATGAAATTGATCCAAAAACTAGGAGGAAAAGAAAAACCAAAAGGAATAAATGAACATTGCCAAGGAACAAAGGATCATTGCCAAGCTAAAATGAAATATCGATAATTATAGTGCTCATCAAGATGAATCTAATGAGATAAGAATCAAGAAAAATTATTGACTCTACAAGAAAAATTTTGTTCATACGTTTTAGAAGATACACACAAACCTAAAATATCTTTGTAGCACAAAAACCCTAACCAGAACTAATATTTAGACTTTATTTTAAGTGGGATTTTGTTTAGAGTCTGGGGAAAAAAATGTTGTAACTCTAGAGGGTATTTTCGACATTTTAACTCATTTCCTTAATTAATTATTTGTAATTGAATTAATTAGCAGTTAGTGAAGAATAAAGTAAAATTTAAGAAAGAAGAGGAAGGAGAAAGCACCCGACCATTTGGAGTCATTTTTTATCTGTGGTTCCTTTATGAAAATTACTCAAAATCACGTGGAGATTGAACAAGTGAATCATCAAAACGCATCAAGAATTGAGAATGATCGAGAGGTAGTAGTTTTGATTTTTTAGACTTAATTTTTTTCTAAATCCATGAGATTTTGGTGATTTAGGTTCCATAACTTTTTTATAATGATTTAGGAAGTTACTATCTATACTATCAAAATACCAACCAGGGTCTTCTTTTATGGTGGCTCAATCATAAGAACTTCAAAATAAGTATGTTTTACTCGAAGCAACTTTATATTCGGTGACCTACTGTGAATTTATTAGGAAACATGAGTAAAGATAAATGATGCTAAAAAGATTAGTATAGGTTTGTGGGGATAGTCTTAGCTCTTAAAAGTAAGAAGTAGGTAACATGATCCTATCATAGGGAAATGTTGGGGTAATTAGTTGTCAAATCTCAATTCCAAATCTGGGGAGGCGCTACATGGTTTTTTAAGCCAATAAATAGTTTAGGAGCCCTTTTATGAGCCTCTGACGGATGAAGTTTCTTCCAATCTCATTGTGCAATTAACTCTATCTTAACGACCAAAATCAAGGAGCGAATAATCTTTAGAATTGAGCTGATATAAATTTCCTTTAATTCTTGTTTCTAGGCTGGTATTGCAATTGAATTTCACTACTCAAGATAGGTTACAATTGGGCACTTTAGAAATTTCCTATACATCATCATCATGCATCATCATATAATATCATTGCGTCACATCATTCTTATAACATAGTCTCATCATCATATAGTACAGCCACATCATCATATAATATAACGCATAAATGACACGTGCAAGGACCACTGGGCACGTGTCTTCATACATAAGACAAGTCTTCTGACCGAGCCGATAGTAAGGTCACTTACTTGATTGGCCTTAGCTGGCATTTTTCCTAAACTCGAGTATGTTTCAATTTCTCTCACAAAGTTGCTACAAGTATCATGGGAAATTGTTTCCTAATAGAACGTCCATCTCTTTTCGTTAACAATTCATATTTCTAACGGTTCATATTTTCAATAATACTTGTAGCATATCTAGTCTTTCAAAACCTCCATGATATTTAAAAATATGGGATAAAAAGAAACAAACAAAAATTAAAATTAGATGAAATGCTCTAGTAACACGGTCTCATATCTTTATGCATCATCTAAAATGGGGAAAAATTAGTAAGGGTGACTATATACTCACAATGTAGCCATACCTAAGAGTTGAAACTAGACTCATGTTTACAAACCAAGATATTGAATGCATGCAAAGTCCTATTTATATGTAATATGTTTAGTTACTGATATAAAATAAGTTGTCTTAATCATGCCACAAACATTTTATGGGGGGTGAAAAAATCCAACGAAGTTTTATTGTATATATATATATTTTTTTCTTTATGATTATACACACTTAGCTAGTGGAGATTATGGTATTGATGACCATGAATGAAAGTTACAACCTTTTAATTAACCATAGGTTACTGTAAAATTTATTTTCAAGGCCATAAATAGTTATTCATGTTTAGTACGAAGATTTTTTGACATTATAATGAAAGTTGCCTATAATACTTCTTTAGCCATGATTTTGTTCGTGTGCATTTCTTGTGTTTTGATTTGCATGCTAAATTCATTTGAGTAGTTTTAATCAAACTATTTTGGAACCAATTAAAAAAAAAAGAAAAAAAAGTAAGAAAACAACACTCAACCATACAAGGTGTCTTGCCTTTACCCAAAATAGAAGTAGAACATGAGTCGAGTACTTTAAGAAATAATCAGCAAGTGACCCCACCTGCAATTCAGTAGGGATCTAACGTTAAAACCTTCATAGGGGTGGCCTCTAGTCCGGACAAAATTGGATGTGTAGTATTTCCCTACACACGACCAACAACAAACATGAATCCCTTGGCGTTTTGCACCCCCTTAGACCCATCATAGTGGGGCTAGTTGTCTGTAGTCAGACGTCTGGAGGTTAGCAAACCCCCAAGTGTCATGTGTAGCATGATGATTATCATCATAGTGTATGCATTCGTACTCATCATCGTAAATGGGGAAGTAACCCGATGTATATAAACACACAAAATGCATAAGGTCCCTATAGTTTTTCATATTTAAATCATCCTTAAAACACAACTTTATACATTATTCACAAATCACAATAGGCAACATGCATGCGTTGGCTTTCATACTTTCCTCATTATTAACATCAATTAGGGTTGGGTCTTAGAAAACCTGTCGTCATAATGTATCATGACATTTAGTACATGCACAATCTTACCATGGAATAACTTCATATTAAGTCATGTCATCATCATGCATCTTATATTGTCATGTTATCATGTATCATCATCGTCATGTCATCATCATATAATGTCATCTTATAACATCACTACGTAACATCCTTCTTATAACAGAGTCTCATCATCATATAATGTCATCATATAACCTCATCGCGTAACATCATTCCTACAACATACTCTCATCATCATACAACATACTTACATCATCATATAACATAGTCACATGATCATATAATTTAAAGCATAAATGACACGAGCAAGGACCACTGGGCACGTGTCATTATAATAAGTCAAGTCTTCCGACTGAGCCGATATTAATGTCACTTACTTGGTTAAGATTTCATAGACTCCACAGAAAGAATCATGAGTCATCCAAAATGTTCTTGGCCATATAAAATAAAGGTTTGGAAAAATCTTGAGCATTAAGAATATCAAGTAAGTCACTTATGAATTGTTGGAGTCCCATGTTGGCTAATTAAGGGGAAGATCATGGGTATATAAGTGAAGGACACTATTTCCATTGGTACGGAGCATTTTGAGGAAACATAATATAAAGCCATAAGAGTTTATGCTCAAGTTACAATACCTTAGATGAGGATTCTTGCAAGTTCTCGGAGGAAACACGCCCAACAATCGTGTCGGAAAGCGAAATTGAGAATCATCCAACTTCGTTAACGAACTGAGCTTTTCTTGATTTTCGATCTCATTTATTAAGCTTTGTGAATATCAATAAAATGCAAGAATAATAGATTTGGATAGGTGGACTTGAGATCTTGAATTCTCATGAAGGAATCGAGTTAATTTGAGTTACGGATTGGAAAATAGAAAAAATCAAAACAAATAGGTGAAATGCTATTTGACCGGAATCTGGAAAATTTGATGAATTAAGGCCATTGCCGATGGAAGACGCATCCGGCAACAAGGAGGACACGCGTCAAACACACTATGGAGGGACGCACCCGACGCCGTGAGCTAACACGCATCCAACTGCCGACCCGAATACCTGAATTAGAAATCGACCCACACGCCAGGAAGCGATCTGGTGACCCGTGGTCCAACTCGAATCCTATCGACAATCCCTGCATGCCACGTGTCACACCCAAAAAATTTGAAGGGTAAGTCTGCATCTGCTGAGGTTCAAAGTGCGCCCTGCCCGCGCGTGGACCACCTACTTTCATCCGTTTTTCGCTCGATTTGCCAGTTTTTCGTCCCGACTCCAATGTTAATCCTATTTTACTGTGAAATAGGTGCCTGCAAAGAGAATTTGTAATTTTGGACTCCTTTACAACTATAAATCAAGTTTGAAAGACACGCGATAGACATGTAAGTAACCACACGAAATTAGGAAGTAATAATTGTAGGGTGCCCTTGGTATTACATGCATGCTTGAGGAAATTACTCGTGAGTGACTAGATCTTATAGTCATCTGTACTTAGGAAGTAATAATATTCCTTTTTTTTTTCTCGTATTTATTCTCCATTATGTTCACATGTATCATTGTTAAATTTTTAATAGATTGTTACTTTCAAATCATCGTCACCCTTGTCTCTCTATTCTTTTTTTTTTTTTTGTTCTTTTTTTTATCTTTTAATTCCGTTGACAATTTAATTCTGTTCACATATGTTATTGGACAATTTTTAATCCATTTTTTTGCCTATTCATTTACTCCAAATCAGGTAAAATTGTTAGCATTTAATTTGTAACTCAAACTAAATAATTGTAAAAATTTAGAGAAAATTGTAGATATAATTGGATGGTTGAATGTGATCTCCAAACAATGAAATTAGGATAAAAGAAAAAGAAGATGTAATGTATACCTTAACAACGAATTTAAGGTATTTGTTCAAGTAAATCACTATTTTGGTTTTTTCTCAAATTGACATTTTTTGTTTTTGTTTCTTTTTGCAACAACTGTAATATTATAGGGTAGAGGGGTTGGTTAAGGATAGATAATTGGAGAAAGGGAAGAGAGGTTAACCAAGAAATGTTATTTTTCTAATAAAGGTAATCTTTCTTATTTCTTTATTTATTTACCTGTATATACCTATATTTTTTAGGTTATTACAGAAGCTATTTTGAATAAAATCACACCGTCAAAGAAAATTAAATATATAGTTTTTGAAGTTAAGGATGAAGAAGCACAAATTTCTCTTGATTTCTGTCGCTACAATGGCCATGCTTTCGCTTTTAGTTTTCTCTCGTACCCTCTCTATTATCCCTAATTGCTCCCTTACTCCCTCTCTTTCTCTCTTTCAATTTTATGAGGCCCTAACTTTTTGTTTAATTCGATTGATGCAGATACAGAGGTGAAAGAGGGAACTTCACTTTCATTAACTTGTAATGAAGTTTGTCCAAACGACAGCAAAAGCGGAAAACGATAAATGCATACAGTTATACTTTAGAAAAGGATTTAAATATGGAGTATGCATTCCAACCTCTCCAAAAATAAGTTGTTTGTTGTGCCCTTTCATTTTGTTTAAACTTCAATTCATTTCTTTGTAAAAGATATGAAATTATCAATAAAATTATAAACTTATCTTTCCTTCGAGTTCAATGCATTGTTCTATAAATTGCAGTTTTCAAGATTGATTGCAATTGTGAACATCAGAAGTGATCAAATAATTAATGACGGCCAACAATTTCAAGTTTCTCTATTAGAAACCATATTACAAAAACAAGTTCAAGAGGTTCTTGCATAATTTTGCTTTGTTTATAGCTAATAGCACAAATATTTTGACAAATTAACATAGATTTAATAAATAGAAATCCTCATTGCCTACAAATTTTGGAAAACAAAAACTTGAATAAAATTTTTAGCTTCAAAAGCTGTACTCTAGAATTCTGAAACAACACTATTGTTAAAAAAAATTATACGAAATACTAAAGAATTGTAAAACACCATGTCTCTTCTACAAAACATGAAAAAAAAATCCAAAATGAGAAAATTTCAAAACTTTTACTACAACCATGCTTTTTTTCTTCTAATTTCGAATCACGAGTAAGACAATGTGAGCATGATGATAATTGGTATCGGCTACAAATACATACCTGACATCTACTTTTGGCAACAAACTAAAGTTCATATTAAAAAAATATATATATATATATCAAGCATATCTAATCTTTCAAAATCTTCATGATATGTAAAGACATGGGATATAAAGAAACGAGCGAAAATTAAAACTAGATGAAATGATCTTGTCACACGGCCTCGTATATTTATATATTACCTAAAATGGAAAAAAAATAGCAACGATGACAAAACTCATATGTTATTTAGATTTAAAGAGGTTTTATTGTATTTCTTCTTCTTTAAGTTTTAGAGAATTGTCTTTATGATTGATTATACGTTACAATTAGCTAGTGACATTTATGGTCATGAAAGTTGCAACCTTTTAATTAATCATTGGTTATGTAAGGTTTATAATGAAAGTTGCAAGATTATACTTCTTAACAAATGTGTTTGTTCTTTTACATTTATTATGTTTAGATTTGCAGGCTAAAGTCATTCAAGTATTGTTGACCAACCTATCTTGTAACCAATTAAAAAAAAAATCAAAAGAAAAAGAATTCAAGAAACCACACTAGTCTTTCAAGAGTGTTTTGCCTTTACCTAAAATAGAAGTAGCACATGCTATGACTACTTTAAGAAATACTCAGTAACTAATTCACTATTGGGGTCTGGAGTGCTACCACATGCAACTCATGATTAGGGATCTAACGTTAAAACCATCGTATGGGTGGCCTCCAGTCCGGACAAAATTGGATGTGTAGTACTTCCCCACACACGACCCAGAATTGCAAGCATGAATCTCCAGGCGTTTCGCACTCTCTTGAACCCATCATAGTCAAGCTAGTTGTCCGTAGTCAAACGTCTGGAGGTCAGCAAACTCCCGAGTGTCATGTGAAGCATGATGATCATCATCATCATAGTGTACGCGTTCGTACTCATCCTCATAAATGGGGAAGTAACCCGATGTATGTAAACACACCAAAGACATGAGGTCCTTGTAGTTTTTCATCTTTAAATCATCCTTAGGACAAAACCATATACATTATTCACACATCGCATTGGGCAACGTGCACGAGTTTGCTTTCATACTTTCCTTGTCATGAACATCAATTATGATTCTTTCATAGAAAACTCGTCGTCATAATGTATGATGTCATTTAATATATGCACATCATCTTACTATGGAATAACATCATATTAATTCATGTCATCATCATGCATCTTATATTGCCGTGTTATTATGCATCATCTTCATCATGCATCATCATATAATGTCATCATATAACAGTATCGTGTAACATCATTCTTATAACATAGTCTCATCATCATACAACAATCACATCATCATATGATATAAAGCATAAATGACACGTGCAAGGACCACTGGGCACGTGTCGTCATTCATAAGGAAAGTCTTCTGACCGAGCCGATAGTAAGGTCACTTACTTGGTTGGCCTTAGGTGGCGTTTTTTTTCTAAACTCGAGTACGTTTGAATTTCTCCCCCAAAGTTGCTACAAGTATTGTCATAAATTATTTCCTATTAGAACGTCTATCTCTTTTCATTAACAATTCATATTTTCATATTTTCAATGAACGTCCTTCTCCTACTAGGTTTCCATGACATTCCTTTGGTCGATAGGAAGTTTTGGCTTACCCTTTACCGATCTCTAAGCTACCGTGTAGGGCTCAAAGTTCTAATTGATTCCTCATTAATCATCTAAATTTGTTGTACCTAGTGCCTCTTCGAGACTTTTTCCTAAATAAATAAGAGTCGTTTTGGGCGAGTGGTTAAGACATGTGCCTGCTAAGTACATGGGGTTTCCCTACGAGAGTTTGAATCTCTAAGGCGAGGAAATATTCCTTTTTTTTGTACTAACCAAAGACTATCGCTAAAAGAAATTGTCCACTTTAAAAGACATACATCACTCGTGTCATAAATTTCAAGTGATTTACAAACGAAAAAAGGCATGGGTTACAAAAGAATTCCAAATCCACCCAAAAAGTTATATAACTAATTGATGTCCCAGATCGAATAAAACTAACAGATACTCCGAGTCGAGACCCCTCTGTGATAGTAGAGCACCCGAGCATCTCCCCACCTTGACTAGTACCTGAAATAGAAACGGAGAAAGGGGTAAGTATAAAAATATACTTAAGAACCAACCTACTTGTAAGCTCTCATCGCTACCTTCTTCTACTAGGTTTCCATGTTTTCCTTTGGTCTATACTTTACTGCGCTCTAAGCTACTGTGTAGGTCTCGAAGTTCTAATTAATTCCACATTAATCATCTAGGGTCTCTTCGACATGTGGTTTCCCCGCGAGAGTTTGAATCTCTTAGGCATCGAACAGTTCATTTTGTTTGTACTAGCCAGAGGCCGCTTGCTAAAAGATATTGTCCCCTTTGAACCGTTACCTCACGATCTCATAGAGGAATTCACACCCTTCTTATAAGAAATGCTTCATTCCCAACTCCAACCGCTTTTGGATCTATCATGACCGAATTTTTAAGTATTTATCGGTTATTTTAGAGGTTTCGACAAATCGAGCTTCGACGAAAAAATAAATTTTGCTCGGTTTAGAAGACATACAACACCTATGTGAGAAATTCAAAGTTATTTACAAAAGAAAAAAAAATGACATGGGATACAAAATAATTAAAAATGAACCACAAAAATTATACAACTAATTGATGTCTCAGGTCCAATACAACTAACATACACTCCAGGTCGACACCCCTCTGTGATAGTAGAACTCCCAAGCATATCCCCACCTTAAACAATACCTGAACTAGAAAAGGAGAAAGTGATCACTATAAAAATATACTTAATAATAAACTTACTTGGAGGCTCTCTTCGCTTCCTTCTTCAACTAGGTTTCCATGACTTTCCTTTAATTTATAGGAAGTTTGGGCTTACCCTTTACTGTTCTCTAAGCTACCGTGTAGGTCTCGAAGTTCTAATTGATTCCTCATCAATCATCAACCTTTGTTGTCCCTAGTGTCTTCTCGAGATTCATGCCTAACATAAAAAAGTCGCTTTGGTTGAGTGTTTAAGGTGTGTTCCTGCTATGTACATAAAGTTTCTCCACGAGACTTCGAATCTCTCAGTCGTCGAAAAGATTATTTCTTTTGTACTAGCCAAAGGCCACCGCTAAAAGATATTGTCCACTTTGGCCCGTTACCTCACGATCTCATAGAGGTATTCTGTCATGACCGAATTTTAAGTATTAATCGTTATTTTAAAAGTTTCGACAAATCGAGTTGCGACGAAAAAATAAATTTTGCACAGTTTAAAAGACATACAACACCGATGTCAGAAACTAAAATTTATACAACTAATTGATGTGCCAGGTCGAATACAACTAACATATACTCCGGGTCAACACCCCTCTGTGATTGTAAAGCTCCTAAGCATCTCCCCATCTTGAACAGTACCTGAACTAGAAAAGGATAAAGGGGTAAGTATAAAAATATACTTAGTAACGAACCTACTTATAGGCTCTTATCGCTTCCTTCTAATACTAGATTTCCACGACTTTCCTTTGGTCTATAGGAAGTTCAGGCTTAACCTTTACAACGCTCTAAGTTACCGTGTAGGTTTCGAAGTTCTAATTGATTCCTCATCAATCATCTACCTTTGTTGTGCCTAGTATCTCTTCAAGATTCATGTCAAAAATAAAAAAGTTGCTTTGGCCGAGTGGTTAAGGTGTGTGCTTGCTAAGTACATGAGATTTCCCTGCAAGAATTCAAATCTCTTAGGTGAATGTCAGACCATTGTGTCAAAACTTGGAGGGTACAACATTCATCATTTTTCTCATCACAATCAAATACATGATTTTCACAAGGACATCAAGTTGTACAATATTATGATCATTCTCTCATAAGCAAGAAAATTTATTTAATAAAGATTTATTTTCAATGATTGAAGCCTTATATTTCTTTCGATATTTTGAACTAAGTCTTGCTAAATCAAGTTGCTTCTAAAATAAAATAAATTTAATAATTGATCATAAGAAAGAGATTCAAGAATTACCTCATCTTATTCATCCTCTTTGTCACTATGAGACATGAAGCAAAAATTCACTTGCACTTTCATCACTATCATCCCAAGTAGTTTTCATTGCTTTAATAATTCATCATAAGAGAGAGATTCAAGAATTACCTCATCTTATTCATCCTCTTTGTCACTATGAGCCATGAAGCAAAAATTCACTTGCACTTTCATCACTATCACCCCAAGTAGTTTTCATTGCTTTCTTCTTGGATATCTTAGATGATTTGAGGAGAGAACAATTCGTACTTATACGACTCGGCTTTTTACATTAATAACATATTATTTTATCCTTTTTACTCTTTTAACCTTTTGACTCTTTTTGGTTGGTGGAATGTTTCTTAAATTGTTTTTTCCTTTTGATGAAACTTTTATACTTATGTGAGGTAGGCAACATCATATTCATCAAGGGCTTCCTCATCGTCGGAGTCAACTTCTATGATGGACTTTAGGGCTATACTTTTTGGATTCCTCTTCCATGTTCTCCTTCTTGCTAATCTCATGTGTCATGAGAGAACCAACAAGTTCATCCAAAAAAAGCTTTGTGAGATCCTTTCGCTCTTGAATTGTAGGCATTTTGTTTCCCAACTTTTATGTAGAGATCTAAAATTTTCCTTACATTTTCGGAAGCAGAATATATTTTTCCAAGATTTTTCAAAGCATTTAGAATATTAGTAAATCTAGTAAACATATGACTTATATATTCATTTGCATCCATTTTAAATAGTTCATAATGATGAATGTTAATTTTTTTTTTCAACTTGATTTGTTCCTTCATAACTTACTTGAATAGTTTTCGAAATTTCATAGGCTGAATAACACATTGATACTCTACTAAATTCTTTTGAAGCATAAGATATTTTGAACTAAGTCTTTCTAAATCGAGTTGCTTCTAAAAAAAAAAAAAATAATAAAATAAAATAAATAATAATAATAATAATAATTCAGAAAGAGATTCAAGAATTACCTCATCTTATTCATCCTGTTTATCACTATGAGACATGAAGCAAAAATTTGCTACTTCTTGTCACTTACACTTTCATCACTATCATCCCAAGTAGTCTTCATTTCTTTCTTCTTGGATATCTTAGATGATTTGAGGAAAGGACAATTCATACTTATATGACCCGGCTTTTTACATTCATAACATATTATTTTATCCTTTTTACTCTTTTGACCTCTTTGACTCTTTTTGGTTGGTGAAATGTTTCTTAAATTGTTTTTTTTTCTTTTGATGAAACTTTTATACTTATGTGAGGTAGGCAACATCATTTTCATCAAGGGCTTCCTCATCGTCGGAGTCAACTTCTGTGATGGACTTTAGGGCTATACTTTTTGGATTCCTCTTCCATGTTCTCCTTGCTAATCTCATGTATCATGAGAGAACCAACAAGTTCATAAAAAAAAAAAGCTTTGTGAGATCCTTTCCCTCTTGAATTGTAGTCATTTTGTTTCCCAACTTTTAGGCAGAGATCTAAGAATTATCTTTAGAAGGAGAATATATTTTTCCCAGATTTTTCAAAGCATTTAGAATATTAGTAAATCTAGTGAGTATAGTATAGATTCATTTGTATCCATTTTAAATAGTTCTTAATTATGAATGTTAATATTTGTTTTTTAACTTGATTTGTTCCTCCATAACTTACTTCAATAATTTTCCAAATTTCATAGGCTAAATAACACATAGATACTCTATTAAATTCATCATTATGGTACAATTTATAGCACTAGCATTAAAAAGAATATTTCACAATTACTTAGGACACAATAAAGAAAATTTATAGCACTACCATTAAGAGTACATTTTTTCATATCATGCCCTATTTTAAGCTTTTCAATATTATTAACAATTTTTATTGAAATGTAGGAGCCTTTACTAACATTTAACATAATTGATAATCAATCGATTACAAATAAATCTTTATTGTAACTTCCCAATAAGTATAATTTGTTCCATCAAAATAAAGAGGTTTAGAAGTTGATTGTACACAGTTATTAACACGGTAGGTTTACCATAAGCTCTAACAATAAAGTTTACATAAAATATCTATAAGAGCAACTTGCTCTGATACCAATTGTTGGATCGTTATGGCAGCCTTATAGGGTGAACAGGGTTTTAAAATTAAAGTATTTAAGCATGATTAAGTTTTCTAATTATGAAAATTTTTAAAAAATAAGCAGACGATGATAATTAATACAATCAAATAGTTCAAGAAATAACAATAAGCAATTATGAAATACTTAGAACATGCAATAAATCACAATAACAATTTCGAGATTAAATAGGAAAGAGTCAGAAAATATAATACCGTCGTTTTATAGTGGTTCGGTCAAAATCGACCTAGTCCACTCCCCAAGCGTCTCTTGGGAATTTGAATAAACCTTTCTCGACTCTTTACTCGGATCAGAGCTCAACCGTTACACTGCTCTTTTTAAGAGTTCAAGAGCAAACTCAATCCTTTCCACGTTTCTTGATCAAACCAATACAAGTATCTGAATTTTGTAGAAACACACTCCAACTCTTTAAAGGAGTAAATTTACCATTTGAACACTCACAACTATTTTCTCATAATAAGAGAAATAAACTTGAAAGCTTGAAGAGAGCAATAACTTTGTGAAAATTGAGATTAAAGAAATTATGAAAGTTGTGTGTTGAAGTATGAGGAAGACCAAAAAGCCAAATGCATCATTTCACTCAAATGTTACGCCCTTCCTCATTAGTTTGGTAAGTTGTGAGGCTATTCTAGCAAAGTCTTACACAAACATTTGGTAGTATCCTCCTAACGACAGAAAGCTTCATACCTCTATAACTATAATTGGGCATTCCCACTTAGTGACAACTTCAACTTCAACTTCAATCGTATTATGAGAATTTGGTGTAAAAATTGTTCTCTCTCAAGATGGTTAGTACTTTTTTATGGTGTTCTTGGTGCTTTTGATCTATTCTCGAGTATACTAGAATATCATGTATAAACATGATAAACAACATGTCTATACACTCCTTGAAGACTACATTCATTAAATTCACGAACATCGCCTTCTTGATCTTAATATGATGATAGCCTGATCGAAGATCTATCTTTGGAAATATCGTCGGCTCTCGGAGCTGATCAACCAAATCATTGATGCAAGAGGGTGGATACTTATTCTTTACTATTTTCTTGTTTCACTCCCTACCATCAATGCACAGGCGCATTGAGCCATCTTTATATGTCACAAATAGCATCGGGGCACCCAGAGGGATACGCAACGACGAATGAAACCTTTATCCTACAGGTCTTGTAATTGTACCTTTAGTTCTTTCAATTCTGCTTGCGTCAGACAGTACGACTCGAGTAGGAGGGACTGTTGGTAAATCCTCCAGAATGACATTTGAGATTTTCTTTACTATAGGTACTCTGTCCATGGTTTTTTCTTTCACTTTTACATCCACTGCACAAGCCAATATGACCAACCCTCCTTGTTGTACTCGTCTTTTTGCTTTCAATATCGACACTATTTTTGGGTGGCCCCCGTATAGGTTCCCTTGAACTTAGAATTGGACTCAGTTGGCGGTGGGAATACTACCTCCTCCTTGTGAAAATCTATACTGGCATAATTCTCAGCTAGACAATCCATTCCTAATATGATGGAAAAGTTTGTCATACTCACTACTTTGAGGACTACGCTTATGGTCCATTCAACTACTATTACTTGTTCGTCTTTTATTCTATTTAGCAATGAAAATGAGGCACTCATTACAATGGTGTAGAAATCTCTCCCCAGTATTACACTCAAAGTTCAAAGTGTAAAATATTATATTATTATGGAGGTTCGTGATTCTTGATAATGTTACATTGTCATAATCAAGCGTTGTCGGTAATATTATCGTCAAACCATTTTTATTGAATTAAAACCCTTGAAGTGTGTTATAATCTGTAGTTCTTTTTAGGGGTAGCTTCGAGTAGTTGAAAAAGGATGTAAATGTAATTTTGAGTCGAAAATTCTTAAGGTGTTTGAAGCATATTGATAGTACCTATATTGCTTTATGACTTTTCAGATGAAACAATATTATTTACTTCTATTTTTTTCACTACGGAATCGTTAATTCTATCGAGACTTATTTAAATATTATATTTTCTATCATTTATTTAGTTTTTTTTATTATTCTCAACAATTAAAAAAATTAGATTAGTTTCATAATATAATATTTTATACAAATTTAAATTTAATTAACATACCAATTATCGATTTGATAAGTTTATAAAACTCATAAATATTAACCGAAAAAAAAAAGAAACAAAAAATACATCTAATACTTTCTTGAACACAATTTTTTTTTTTTTAATAATGGGAAATCCTCGCATTCTTTATCAAAATCAATCAAGAATAGATTACAAGATAGTTTGTAGTATACTAGTACACCTTAGTGGGGTGGTGGGTATTTACAGTGGAAGCTATACAATGTAAACTACATATTCGTTTATCTTTTGGGCTCATATAATTATTAAGTTTGACCATATTAGGCTAATGATGATCTCTATACAATGTAAACTACATATTCGTTTATCTTTTGAGCTCATATAATTATTAAGTTTGACCATATTAGGCTAATGATGATCTTTTAACATAACATTCATGCTCATTCAATTATTAGGGTTGACCTTATTAGACTTTCGAGGATCTCTTTTAACAAAATATTCAATTTTGGGTCAAACAGAACACTTTCTAGAATCACTCTAAAGACTTGTGTTTGTTTTGTATCTGAATCCCTCTAAAGACTAACTAATACTTTTTATTTTGTATGCTCCAAAGTATCAAAGTTGTGAAACCCTCAAAGTTGCCCTCTCACGAGGATCAAAACTTGAGTTTGTAGCCTTAGACCACTCGGCCATCCTGACTATTTATTTTGAGTTTTAACATTGGTTGGAGAGGTAAATGAAGCATTTCTTATAAGGGTGTGGAAACCTCTCCCTAATAGACGTGTTTTAAAATTTTTAGACTTACGACGATACATAACGGGCAAAAACAGACAAATATCTACTAGCGATTAGAGAGGGGAACTAAGCATTTCCTATAAGGTTGTGGATACCTCTTCCTAGTAGACATTTTAAAATCGTGACACTGATGGTGATACGTAATTCACCAAACTAGACAATGTCTGATAGCGGTGGACTTGGTTTGTTACAAATTGTATTAGAGCTAGTCATCGAAAGGTGTGCCAACGAAGTTGCTGGGCACACAAGGGGATGCATTGTGAAATCCCACACCGGTTGGGGAGGAGGAATGAAACATTTCTTATAAGGGTGTGGAAATCTCTCACTTGTAGACGCGTTTTAAAACTGTGAGGTTGACAACGACATGCATTGAGCCAAAGTCAACAATTTTTAGGCTAATACAAATAATTTGTTGGAATAGTTCAATCGATTAGAGCGTGTGACTGTTAACCATAAGGTTGGAGGTTCATCCAGCCTTCTTTTTAGCAATGTGAATAAATCCTTCCATTTAAGCATGTGGATACCAAATTGGATAATATCATATCGCTATGGAGGTTTGTGATTCCTAACACTGTACCTAGTCTTAATCAAGCATCCTTAATAATAATTTTGAGTTCTTTTTAGGGGTAGATTCGAGTATAAAAACATAATGTAAAAAATATTTCCGCATAAAGTAGTTACGTCATGCATATTGTTTAGACTCTAGGTCCCTAGAAAACTAGGATCGTTACATATAATCTACCCCTAAACTTTCTATAACCTAGAGAAAAACTCGTGAAAACTTGCTCAATCAAGGATTCGATTAGACCCTACAAGTAGGTTACTTATTTAGTTGCACTTGATATTACTTTTGCTTTTTGGGTGACCTCTAATTGTTGGTTAACGAGAGATATAAGGTCACAGAGGAGGGTCGTCCTGAGCCATCATTTCTATGTATTTTGAGTTGTTGTCCTTAGTTTTTGAATCTCGTTTCCTAGTCCCTGTTTTGTAATAAACTTGAAACTAACACTTTCATTTGTCAAACGGAGATACACTGTCTCCAAGAAAGAAATGCTGGCTATAGTTCATTGCGTACAAGTCTGGAGACAGTATCTCTTGGGATCACAGTTCGTGGTGAAGACGGATAATAGCGCCATTTGCCACTTCTTCGATCAACCAAAATTGACGGCAAAACAGGACCTACCCAAAGTTATATATGCTAAGCCGTTGTTATCTCTCTCTTGCTTGCTTATATAACGTCTCTTTCTAAAATCTCTCTCTCTCCTCATTTTCTAAAACCTTCTTTTAAAACGGAGGCTAGAGGCTCGATCATACGTCGCTTGGCCGTAGGCGACGCAAAAACAAATTTGCTCAGCTCACTTGTCGTTGGAAAGTGAGTGCCGCACAATCGCTAGTCTGCTGCCTTCAAAAGTGCGATTGTGTCACATAGCTCCCAAATGCTTAACCAACAATCTGTGATCACCCGAAAAAGAAAAGTAATATCTAATGTGTATAAACATACTAAATAAGCAACCTACTCATAGGCTCTAATAACATCCTTGATCGAACAACTTGCCATAGGCTTTTCTCTAGGTTACAGAAATTTTAGGTCTAGATTATATGTAATGGCCCTAGTTTCTACTCAACTAGATTCACTACCATACGCATGACGTAACTTCTTTATACGAAAATATTTATTTAAAATGACTTCATAAAATTATGTCATGGACTTGTACGTTTAAGAAAGTATCTTTAAAACAATATAAAAGAAATATTTTTTTGTTCCTTTGTTCATATATTATGTTGCTAGCTTAGGATCATTCGGGGTAGGTAGAAATTGCAACATTTAAATAAGTCTCGTATTCCATTTGATAAAATTAATGGTTTGTGGTGAAGATCAACATAACAAGAGTAAAGAAACTTTCGCTATATCAACTGTAACGACCCTATTTATATTACTACAAAAAAGTCGCTACAACATGCCTGGCATAACTACGAAACACGGAAAAATCTTTTAAAACATTCCAAGACGGTGTCATGGACTTATATGTTAACAATTACATCATTAAATTGTTAATGCAGAAAACAAATAACATGAGATTTAAATTAAGCAAGCAAAATAATAAAAATATGTCATGTTCTAACCTAAGAGCTACCAATATAATGAAATACATCTACAATAACTTCAGTCCCATGGTCGTCATCTCGACATCATCATTTGTGCAGAGGTGCCATGTCTTTACCTAAAAAATAAGAGCAGCGCATGACTTGTATTTTAAGAAATACTCATTAAGTAACCCCACTACTAGTATAGGGTAATGCAAACACGTGAAATGATGGTTGGAACCTATCATAAAACATCATTTCATGGCCTTGGTCTCAGATTCCTATCGGGGTAGAATTTGATGTGCAGTACCTCAATACTCACGACTTAAGTCAACCTACACAAATTTACAACACCGAATAAGAATACGTTGAGCGATTTAGTTTACCTAGCGCTCACAATGAAACCTCTAATTTATCTTATAATGTTTGAATTAGCTAAACAATGGTCGTACTCATCTCAAATCCTTTTAAAAATGCTAAACTTGACTTGAAAGGATAAAAATGGTAGGAATGATGCAGGAAATAGTGTGGAGTAAAGTTGGATGAATTGAGCCATATAAGCCATTGGAGTCGTCTCTGCCAAGTTGAGGATAGAAAAGTGCAAGTCACATTCGGGTCATGTTCTGGGTACGTGGGTCGAAGTTGAGCAGGCATGCACGAATTGGAGTTTGGTCGAGGCGCGGATAATCGGATTGTTGGGTTCTAGGTTGTGGGTTGAGTGGTGACGGGATGGTAGACACACGACGTGGATTGGGGTGAAGCTTCGCTGGGCTAGACTAACGTTTGAGCATGTGCTGGCATGTGCTTGCACATGCGTCGAAGGGCTGAGAATACTAGTGAGTTTAGATACAGACATGTGATTTAGGTTCTACTTCCTATTGAGGCTGAGGTTCGATTTTAGGCTTGTACCTACAATTTTCATTTTTCCTTTTGGTTTTTCTTTTCCTCCTGTTTGGATATATTTCATTTTGGCTAAATTTTAATGGTTTATTGCATATTAAATTTATAGAATAATAGCCCACTTTTATATTTAATTTTTTTTGTATGATTATCGATATTTATTTAACCTCACGACTGAAAATAAAGTCAATGATTAGAGTAAACATGTCAATAACTTTGATATTAACTTTCAAATCCAAATGTCAAAATTTTCACGTATCTAGATCGTTCTCCATTATTAACTTCTAATTTAAGTTAACATCAAATTAGCATATGCTCAATAATTGAAATTTTATTTTCTAGTCTAAAATGTATGATATTCCATATTATACCTAAAAAAAATGCAGGAGACTTACACGGTTGACAAGAGGAAGGTTTGAGATCAAGACTTACTGGATTGGGATCAAAACTTACACCGTTGACGATATTTATCTCTCTTATTTGTCTTCTTCCCCATTTGCTTCTCTATTACTTCCCTGGCACCCTCTTTCTTCTATTTTTTTGTGTTTTCCTCGTGGGTTACGACGACATCGGGGGGCTATTCATTTTCGGCGTTCGAGGGAGTTTGCTACTTTTTGGATTTTCTCTCTTTTTAAATATTTTTTGTTTCCATTGTTCATAAATTATAGTGATGGCTTCGGTTCATTGGTAGGTAGAAATTCTTACCTTATGTTTTGGTTAGAACCCTAACCCAAGCCTATGAAATGTTGCTAAAAACTTTATATATTAAGAGCATAAATGTAGGAGCATTAGTTAACCAAAAAGACATAAGTGGTTCATCAAATCCAAACTTAATTTTGAAAGTAATTGTCCATTCATCTCCTACCTGCATTTTAATTTGATGATATCCATATTTCAAAACAATCTTTATAAATAGACATGAACCATGAAATTCATGAAGCATATTGTCTGGCCTAGGAATAGGATGTCGATACTTTACAATGATTTTGTTGATGGCTCTGCACAATCCACACACATGCGCCAAGTTTTATCTTTCTTTGGCACCAATAAGTCTCGTATAGAACATGGATTCAAACTTTCTCGTATATAACCCTTCTCCTTGAGCTCCTCCACTTGCCTTTGAATTTCTTTAGTCTCAGTTGGATTGACTCTATAAGCTGGTTTATTAGGAATGACAGCACCCAAAATGAAATCCATTTGATGTTCAGTACCTCTAATGGGAGGTAGTCCTTTAAGTACTTCATCACGAAACATGTCTTCAAATTCTTGTAAAAGAGATTGAAACACACTAGGCAAAGCCAAGTTGTTATAGTTAGAGACCAAAATCCTTCTTTGTACGCAAGTACAAAGATGGTATTTTGTGAAAACATTACCCTTCTCACCTCTCCAACTCTAGCCAAACAACTCACTTTCTTTCCTTTTTGTTTCAATGTCATCTCTTTTGTCGTTCTTCTTTTCACTTTTGTTTCTCTTTGATTTTTCTCTATTTTTTCACTCCATTCTTGTTTTTCTTTCCACTCTTTTTCCTCAAACTCCTCCTTTTTTTTTTCCTCCAACTTTAATTGATTAGCAAATATATTTGCAAAACTCCAAGGTACAATGATATGAATTCAACTACTGACCCTTTGTATGTACCCGAAGGACGGATTACAAGAAACAAGGTTAAGAAGATTCAAGAGGCCTATACATTGCATCTTCAAAGGGTAACTAATGTACAAGTTGAAACAAAGACTTTTGAGCCCAAAAATCTTTATAGCATTAGCATATCAAATCAAGAAAATAATGGATTAGCAATAAACTCCACTTGACATTGGAAAAGATTTAGAAAACTTTTGCCTTTGGTAGTTGAACTACCAATTAAGACAATTTATGTCATGCCTTATTTTCTTTATTATTATTATTATTATTATTTATGTTATTTATTTATTATTTTTTTTTTAAGAAGCAACTTGATTTAGAAAGACTTAGTTCAAAATATCTTATGCTTCAAAAGAATTTAGTAAAGTATTGATGTGTTATTCAGCCTATGAAATTTGGAAAACTATTGAAGTAAGTTATGAAGGAACAAATCAAGTTAAAAAACAAAGATTAACATTCATAATTATGAACTATTTAAAATGGATGCAAATGAGTATATAAGTCATATGTTTACTAGATTTACTAATATTCTAAATGCTTTGAAAAATCTTGGAAAAATATATTCGACTTCCGAAAATGTAAGGAAAATTCTAGATCTCTACCTAGAAGTTGGGAAACAAAATGCCTACAATTCAAGAGGGAAAGGATCTCACAAAGCTTTCTTTGGATGAACTTTTTGGTTCTCCCATGACACATGAGATTAGCAAGAAGGAGAACATGGAAGAGGAAACCAAAAAGTATAGCCCTAAAGTCCATCACAGAAGTTGACTCTGACGATGAGGAAGCCCTTGATGAAAATGAAGTTGCCTACCTCATATAAGTATAAAAGTTTCATCAAAAAGAAAAAAACAATTTAAGAAACATTTCACCAACCAAAAAGAGTCAAAAGGTGAAAAGAGTAAAAATGATAAAATAATATGTTATGAATATAAAAATTCGGGTCATATAAGTATGAATTGTCCTCTCCTCAAATCATCTAAGATATCCAAGAAGAAAGCAATGAAGACTCCTTGGGATGATAGTGATGAAAGTGCAAGTGTCGAAGAAGTAGAAAATTCTTGAATCTCATTCTTAGGATGAATTATTAAATTTCTTTTATTTTAGAAGCAACTTGATTGATGAGGAATTTATTTTAATTTAGAAGAAGTAGAAAATTTATTTTATTTTTGAAGAGACACTAGGCACAACAAAGGTAGATGATTAATGAGGAATCAATTAGAACTTCGAGACCTACACGGTAGCTTAGAGCGTTGTAAAGGTTAAGCCTGAACTTCCTATAGACCAAAGGAAAGTCGTGGAAATCTAGTATTTTTATACTTACCACTTTCTCCTTTTCTAGTTCAGGTATTGTTCAAGATGGGGATGCTTAGGAGCTTTACAATCACAGGGGGGTGTCGACCCGGAGTGTATGTTAGTTGTATTTGACCTTGCACATCAATTAGTTGTATAAATTTTAGTTTCTAACATTGGTGTTGTATGTCTTTTAAAGTGTGAAAATTTTATTTTTTCGTCACAACTCGATTTTTCAAAACTTTTAAAATAATGATTAATACTTAAAATTCGGTCATGACAGAATGCCTCTATGAGATCGTGAGGTAACGGGCCAAAGCGGACAATATCTTTTAGCGGTGGCCTTTGGCTAGTACAAAAGAAATAAACTTTTCGACGCCTGAGAGATTCGAAGTCTCGTGGAGAAACTTTATGTACATAGCAGGAACACACCTTAAGCACTCAACCAAAGCGACTTTGGACAACAAAGGTTGATGATTGATGAGGAATCAATTAGAACTTCAAGACCTACACGGTAGTTTAGAGCACAGTAAAGGGTAAGCCCAAACTTCCTATAGACTAAAGGAAAGTCATGGAAACCTAGTTGAAGAAGGAAGCGATGAGAACCTCCAAGTAAGTTTAATATTAAGTATATTTTTAAAGTGATCACTATCTCCTTTTCTAGTTTAGGTACTGTTTAAGGTGGGGATATGCTTGGGAGTTCTACTATCACAGAGGGGTGTCGACCCTGAGTGTATGTTAGTTGTATTGGACCTGAGACATCAATTAGTTGTATAATTTTTGTGGTTCATTTTTAATTATTTTCTACCCCATGTCCTTTTTTTTTCTTTTGTAAATAACTTTGAATTTCTCACATAGGTGTTGTATGTCTTCTAAACCGAGAAAAATTTATTTTTTCGTCGAAGCTCGATTTGTCAAAACCTCTAAAATAACCGATAAATACTGAAAATTCGGTCGTGACAGATCCAACAGCGGTTGGAGTTGGAAATGAAGCATTTCTTATAAAAAGGGTGTGAATTCCTCTATGAGATCGTGAGGTAACGGTTCAAAGGGGACAATATCTTTTAGCAACGGCCTTTAGCTAGTACAAACAAAATGAACTGTTCGATGCCTAAGAGATTCAAACTCTCGCGGGGAAACCACATGTCGAAGAGACCCTAGATGATTAATGTGGAATCAATTAGAACTTCGAGACCTACACGGTAGCTTAGAGCACAGTAAAGGTTAAGCCCAAACTTCCTATAAACCAAAGGAAAACATGGAAACCTAGTAGAAGAAGGAAGCAATGAGAGTCTACAAGTAGGTTGGTTATTAAGTATATTTTTATACTTACCCCTTTCTCCTTTTCTATTTGAAGTACTAGTCAAGGTGGGGAGTTGCTCGGGAGCTCTACTATCACGGAGGGGTCTCGACTCAGAGCATCTGTTAGTTTTATTCGATCTAGGACATCAATTAGTTATATAACTTTTTGGGTGGATTTGGAATTCTTTTGTATCCCATGCCCTTTTTTCGTTTGTAAATCACTTGAAATTTGTGACACGAGTGATGTGTGTCTTTTAAAGTGGACAATTTCTTTTAGCGGTAGTCTTTGGTGAGTACAAAAAAAGGAATATTTCCTCACCTTAGAGATTCAACCTCTCGCAGGGAAACCCCATGTACTTAGCAGGCACATGTCTTAACCACTCGGCCAAAGCGACTTTTATTTATTTAGGAAAAAGTCTCGAAGAGGCACTAGGTACAACAAATGTAGACGATTAATGAGGAATCAATTAGAACTTTAAGCCCTACACGGTAGCTTAGAGATCGGTAAAGAGTAAGCCAAAACTTCCTATCGACCAAAGGAATGCCATGGAAACTTAGTATGAGAAGGACGTTCATTGAAAATATGAATTGTTAATGAAAAGAGATGGACGTTCTAATAGGAAACAATTTATGACGATACTTGTAGCAACTTTGGGGGAGAAATTCAAACGTACTCGAGTTTAGAAAAAAACGCCAGCTAAGGCCAACCAAGTAAGTGACCTTACTATCGGCTCGGTCAGAAGACTTTCCTTATGAATGACGACACGTGCCCAGTGGTCCTTGCACGTGTCATTTATGCTTTATATCATATGATGATGTGATTGTTGTATGATGATGAGACTATGTTATAAGAATGATGTTACACGATATTGTTATATGATGACATTATATGATGATGCATGATGAAGATGATGCATAATAACACGACAATATAAGATGCATGATGATGACATGAATTAATATGATGTTATTCAACAGTAAGATGATGTGCATATATTAAATGACATCATACATTATGACGACGAGTTTTCTATGAAACAATCATAATTTATGTTCATGACAAGGAAAGTATGAAAGAAAACTCGTGCACGTTGCCCAATGCGATGTGTGAATAATGTATATGGTTCTGTCCTAAGGATGATTTAAAGATGAAAAACTACAGGGACCTCATGTCTTTGGTATGTTTATGTACATCGGGTTACTTCCCCATTTATGAGGATGAGTACGAACGCGTACACTATGATGATGATCATCATCATGCTTCACATGACACTCGGGAGTTTGCTGACCTCCAGACGTTTGATTACGGACAACTAGCTCGACTATGATGGATTCAAGAGAGTGCGAAACGCCTGGAGATTCACGCTTGCAATTCTGGGTCGTGTGTGGGGAAGTACTACATATCCAATTTTTTCGGGACTGGAGGCCACCCATACAATGGTTTTAACGTTAGATCCCTAATCATGAGTCCATGTGGTAGCACTCCCGACCCAATAGTGAGTTAGTTACTAAGTATTCATTAAAGTACTCAACCCACGTGCTACTTCTATTTTAGGTAAAGGAAAAACGGACTAGTGTGGTTTCTTGAATTCTTTTTCTTTTGATTTTTTTTTATTGGTTACAAGATAGCTTGGTCAACAATACTTGAATGACTTTAGCATGCAAATCTAAACATAAAAATGTAAAGGAACAAACACATTTGTTGAGAAGTATAATTACTTTAGCATACAATGACTTTAGCATGCAACTTTCATTATAAACCTTATTGTAACCAATGATTAATTAAAAGGTTGTAACTTTCATGACCATAAATACCATAAACGCCACTAGCTAATTGGTATAATCAATCATAAAGACAATTCTCTAAAACTTTAAAAAAGAAAAAGAAATACAATAAGACCTCTTTAAATCTAAATAATATGAGTTTTGTCATCCTTGCTATTTTTTCCCCATTTTAGGTGATATATAAATATACGAGGCGGTGTGACAAGATCATTTCATCTAGTTTTAATTTTCGCTCGTTTCTTTATATCCCATGTCTTTAAATATCATGAAGATTTTGAAAGATTAGGTATGCTTGATATATATATATTTTTTTAATATGAACTTTAGTTTGTTGCCAAAAATAGATGTCAGGTATGTATTTGTAGCCGATACCAATTATCACCATGCTCACATTGTCTTACTCGTGATTCAAAATTAGAAGAAAAAAGCATGGTTCTAGTAAAAGTTTTGAAATTTTCTCATTTTGGATTTTTTTTTTAACAATAGTGTTGTTTTAGAATTCTAGAGTATATCTTTTGAACTAAAATTTTATTCAAGTTTTGTTTTCCAAAATTTTTAGGCACTTTTTCGGTTCTCATTCTTGAAGATTTCTATTTACTAAATTTATGTTAATTTGTCAAAATATTTCACTTTTTCGGTTCTCATTCTTGAAGATTTCTATTTACTAAATTTATGTTAATTTGTCAAAATATTTGTGCTATTAGCTATAAACAAAGCAAAATTATGCTTTACTAAATTTATGTTAATTTGTCAAAATATTTGTGCTATTAGCTATAAACAAAGCAAAATTATGCAAGAACCTCTAGAACTTGTTTTTGTAATATGGATTCTAATAGAGAGACTTGAAATTGTTGACCGTCATTAATTCTTTGATCTTATGAAGAACACTTCTGATGTTCACAATTGCAATCAATCTTGAGAATTGCAATTTATAGAACAATGCATTGAACTCGAAGAAAAGATAAGTTTATAATTTTATTGATAATTTCATATCTTTTACAAAGAAATGAATTGAAGTTTAAACAAAATTAAGGGGCACAACAACAACTTATTTTTGCCGAGGTTGGAATGCATACTCCATGTTTAAATCCTCTTCTAAAGCATAACTGTATGCATTTATCGTTTTCAGCGTTGCTGTCGTTTGGACAAACTTCATTACAAGTTAATGAAAGTGAAGTTCCCTCCTTCACCTCTGTATCTGCATCAATCGAATTAAACAAAAAGTTAGGGCCTCATAAAATTGAAAGAGAGAAAGAGAGGGAGTAAGGGAGCAATTAGGGATAATAGAGAGGGTACGAGAGAAAACTAAAAGCGAAAACATGGCCATTGTAGTGACAAAAATCAAGAGAAATTTGTGCATCTTCATCCTTAACTTCAAAAACTATATATTTAATTTTCTTTGTCGGTGTGATTTTAGCTTTTCAAAATAGCTTCTGTAATAACCTAAAAAATATAGGTATATATACGTAAATAAATAAAGAAATAAGAAAGCTTACCTTCATTAGAAAAACAACATTTCCCCACTTTTCTTGGTTAACCTCTCTTCCCTTTCTCCAATTATCTATCCTTAACCAACTCCTTTACCCTATAATATTACAGTTGTTGAAAAAAGAAACAAAAACAAAAAATGTCAATTTGAGAAAAAACCAAAATAGTGATTTATTTGAACAAAAACCTCTTAAATTCGTTAAGGTATATATTACATCTTCCTTTTCTTTTATCCTAATTTCATTGTTTGGAGATCACATTCAACCATCCAATTATATTTACAATTATTTAGTTTGAGTTACAAATTAAATGCTAACAATTTTACCTAATTTGGAGTAAATGAATAGGCAAAAAAAATGGATTAAAAATTGTCCAATAATATATGTGAATAGAATTAAATTGCCAACGGAATTAAAAGAAAAAAAAATAGAGAGACAAGGGTGACTGGATGATTTGAAAGTAACAATCTATTAAAAATTTAACAATAATACATGTGAACATAATGGAGAGTAAATACAAGACAAAAAAAAAAAAAGGGAAGATTTAGTTAATAAAATTAAAAAATGACATTAAATACAAAGATTAAATACAGATAAAAGTTTTAGAGAATTGTTTTTATGATAATAAGTTACCATTAGCTAGTGATGGTTTATTTTCAAGGTTATAAATAGTCATTAATCTTGTTACTTTAAGATGAATTGTTTTTTGATATCATAATCAAATTAACTTCCTAAGTGCAGATGACTATAAGATCTAGTCAACCACGAGTAATTTCCTCAAGCATGCATGCAATACCAAGCGCACCCTACAATTATTACTTCCTAATTTCGTGTGGTTACTTACATGTCTATCGCGTGCCTTTCAAACTTGATTTATAGTCGTAAAGGAGTCCAAAATTACAAATTCTCTTTGCAGGCACCTATTTCACAGTAAAATAGGATTAACATTGGAGTCGGGATGAAAAATTGGCAAATCGAGCGAAAAACGGATGAAAGTAGGTGGTCCACGCATGGGCAGGGCGCGCTTTGAACCCCAGCAGATGCGGACTTACCCTTCAAATTTTTTGGGCATGACACATGGCATGCAGGGATTGTTGATAGGATTCGAGTTGGACAACTGGTTGCCTGATCGCTTCCTGGCGTGCGGGTCGATTTCTAATTCAGGTATCCGGGTTGGCAGTTGGATGCGTGTTAGCACACGGCGTCGGGTGCGTCCCTCCATAGCGTGTTTGACGCGTGTCCTCCTTGTTGCCGGATGACGCATCTTCTCCCTTTCCAGCCGCCGCGTGTCCATCGCCAATGGCCTTAATTCATCAAATTTTCCAGATTCCGGTCAAATAGCATTTCAACCTATTTGTTTTGGTTTTTTCTATCTTCCAATCGGTAACTCAAATTAACTCGATTCCTTCACGAGAATTCAAGATCTCAAGTACACCTATCCAAATCTATTACTCTCGCATTTTATTGATATTCACAAAGCTTAATAAATGAGATTGAAAATTAAGAAAAACTCAGTTCTTTAACGAAGTTGGATGATTCTCGATTTCGCTTTCTGACACAATTGTTGGGCGTGTTTCCTCCGAGAACTTGCAAGAATCCTCATCTAAGGTATTGTAACTTGAGCATAAGCTCTTATGACTTTATATTATGTGTCCTTCAAAATACTCCGTACCAATGGAAATAGTGTCCTTCACTTATATACCCATGATCTTCCCCTTAATTAGCCAACATGGGACTCCAACCATTCTTAATATAAGTGACTTGCTTGATATTCTTAATACTCAAGCTTTTTCCAAACCTTTATTTTATATGGCCAAGAACATTTTGGATGACTCATAATTCTTTTTGTGGAGTCTATGAAATCTTAACCAAGTAAGTGACATTACTATCGGCTCAGTCGGAAGACTTGACTTATTATGACGACACGTGCCCAGCGGTTCTTGCTCGTGTCATTTATGCTTTAAATTATATGATCATGTGACTATGTTATATGATGATGTGAGTATGTTTTATGATGATGAGAGTATGTTGTAGGAATGATGTTACGCGATGAGGTTATATGATGACATTATATGATGATGAGACTCTATTATAAGAAGGATGTTACGCAGTGATGTTATAAGATGACATTATATGATGATGACACGACGATGATGATGCATGATAACATGACAATATAAGATGCATGATGATGACATGACTTAATATGAAGTTATTCCACGGTAAGATTGTGCATACATTATGATGACAGGTTTTCTAAGACCCAACCCTAATTGATGTTAATAATGAGGAAAGTATGAAAGCCAACGCATGCACGTTGCCTATTGTGATTTGTGAATAATGTATAAGGTTGTGTCTTAAGGATGATTTAAATATGAAAAACTATAGGGACCTAATGCATTTTGTGTGTTTATATACATCGGGTTACTTCCCCATTTACGATGATGAGTACTAACGCTTACACTATGATGATAATCATCATGCTACACATGACACTTGGGGTTTGCTGACCTCCAGACGTCTGACTACGGACAACTAGCCCCACTATGATGGGTCTAAGGGGGTGCAAAACGCCTGGGGATTCATGCTTGTTGTTGGTCGTGTGTAGGGAAATACTACACATCCAATTTTGTCCGGACTAGAGGCCACCCCTATGAAGGTTTTAACGTTAGATCCCTACTGAATTGCAGGTGGGGTCACTTACTGATTATTTCTTAAAGTACTCGACTCATGTTCTACTTCTATTTTGGGTAAAGGCAAGACACCTTGTATGGTTGAGTGTTGTTTTTTTACTTTTTTTTTCTTTTTTTTTTTAATTCGTTCCAAAATAGTTTGATTAAAACTACTCGAATGAATTTAGCATGCAAATCAAAACACAAGAAATGCACACGAACAAAATCATGGCTAAAGAAGTATTATAGGCAACTTTCATTATAATGTCAAAAAATCTTCATACTAAACATGAATAACTATTTATGGCCTTGAAAATAAATTTTACAGTAACCTATGGTTAATTAAAAGGTTGTAACTTTCATTCATGGTCATCAATACCATAATCGCCACTAGCTAAGTGTGTATAATCATAAAGAAAAAAAATATATATATATATACAATAAAACTTCGTTGGATTTTTTCACCCCCCATAAAATCTTTGTGGCATGATTAAGACAACTTATTTTATATCAGTAACTAAACATATTACATATAAATAGGACTTTGCATGCATTCAATATCTTGGTTTGTAAACATGAGTCTAGTTTCAACTCTTAGGTATGGCTACACTGTGAGTATATAGTCACCCTTACTAATTTTTCCCCATTTTAGATGATGCATAAAGATATGAGACCGTGTTACTAGAGCATTTCATCTAATTTTAATTTTTGTTTGTTTCTTTTTATCCCATATTTTTAAATTTCATGGAGGTTTTGAAAGATTAGATATACTACAAGTATTATTGAAAATATAAACCGTTAGAAATTTTGGACGTTCTAATAGGAAACAATTTCCCATGATACTTGTAGCAACTTTGTGAGAGAAATTGAAACATACTCGAGTTTAATAAAAATGCCAGCTAAGGCTAACCAAGTAAGTGACCTTACTATCGGCTCGGTCAGAAGACTTGCCTTATGTATGAAGACACGTGCCCAGTGGTCCTTGCACGTGTCATTTATGCTTTATATTATATGATGATGTGACTGTACTATTTGATGATGAGACTATGTTATAAGAATGATATTACGCGATGATGTTATATGATGATGCATGATGATGATGATGTATAGGAAATTTCTGAAGTGCCCAATTGTAACCTATCTTGAGAAGTGAAATTCAATTGCAATACCAGTCTAGAAATAAGAATTAAAGGAAATTTATATCAGTTCAATTCTAAAGATTATTCGTTCCTTGATTCTGGTCGTTAAGATAGAGTTAATTGCCCAATGAGATTCGAAGAAACTTCATCCGTCAGAGGCTCATAAAAGAGCTCCTAAACTATTTATTGGCTTAAAAAACCGTGTAGTGCCTCCCCAGATTTGAAATTGAGATTTGACAACTAATAAGCCTGACATTTCCCTATGATATGATCATGTTACGTACTTCTTACTTTTAAGAGCTAAGACTATCCCCACAAACCTATATTAATCTTTTTAGCATCATTTATCTTTACTCATGTTTCCTAATAAATTCACAGTAGGTCACCGAATATAAAGTTGCTTGAGTAAAACATACTTATTTTGAAGTTCTTATTATTGAGCCACCATAAAAGAAGACCCTGGTTGGTATCTTGATGGTATAGATAGTAACTTTTAATTGTTTGGAGTCTTTCTTAATTATCCTATCCTCAAGAATACTTTTATTGGAATGTGGTCTTAATTCATTGAAAATAATGAGATACAAATTAAAATAAAGGAAGCAAGTATTTTAATTTTGGATAAGTCTAAAATATAGTTACTATAAATCCTTTGATATCGTCCTTTAATGCATAAAAAATTTCCTATTTACGTATTTGCTAAAAAGAAATTGTTAATGAAATGCTAATATTTTTTCTAAACTACCCTTCAAGGTGATTACTTTGACATGAAAATTTATAGAAAGATAAGTTTATAATTTTATTGATAATTTCATATATATTTTTTTTTCAAAGAAAAGAATTAAATTTGAACCAAAATTAACTGGCACAATATCAGATTTGTGAGTAACAATCAATTAAAACTTGGTTAATTCCTAGTTGCATTAACTTTATCTTCATCTACTTCTATTCCATTTTTACCACCATGAAGCCTTGAAAGTTAACTTTTTCCATGCAAAAACTACATTTATTAAAATTAGCATAAAGTTTCTCTTTCCTAAGCATAATCAAAACTTACTTAACATGTTCCACATGCTCATGCAAAGTCTTTAAATAAATTAAATATAATCAAACTATACAAAAAAAATATGTTTTTCTAAATATTCTCTCAAACATGATTCATGCATAAATGTCCAAGGAGCATTAGTTAACCCAAAAGCCAAACCATTCATACCATCCAAAAGTTTTGAAAGCTGTTTTTCATTCATCAAGCAATTCATCAAGCATATCGTCTGCCCTAGGAATAGGATGTCGAACCTTTACAGTGATTTTGTTAATGGCTCTACAATCCACACACATGCGCCGTGTTCCATCTTTGTTTGGCATCAATAAGACTAGTACAGAACATGGACTTAAACTCTCTCATATATAACCCTTCTCCATGAGCTCCTCAACTTGCCTCTAAATTTCTTTAGTCTCAGTTGGGTTGGCTCTATAAGCTAGCCTATTAAGAATGACTGCCCCCGGAATGAAATCTATTTTATGTCCAATATCTCTAATGGGAGGTAGTCCTTTAGGTACTTCATCTTGGAACACGTACTCAAATTCTTGTAAAAGAGATTGAAGCATACTAGGAGAAAAATTGTTATCGTGTTAGAGAACAAACATCCTTACTTGTACATAAGTAAAAACATGGTTTTTTTTGTGAAAACATTACCCTTCTAACCTCTCCAACTCTAGCCAACAACTCACTTTGTTGAACTCTTTCTTTTTTTCAATTTCATTATTCTTTTCACCATTCTTTTTCCCGTTCAATTCTTCTTCCTTGAACTCTTTCTTTTCTTTCTCCAACTTTAATGGATCGGCAAATACATCTGCAAACTCAAAGGTACAAGAGTGGTTTTTCTACCATCTTTTATAAAAGAATACTTATTCAAATAACCATCATACATGATCTTCCTATCAAATTTTCAAGGTCGGCCAAGCACTATGTCTTCCGCAAGCATTGATAGCACATGACAAAGAACTTCGTCTTCATATTTTCCCAAACTTGATAAAACACCTTCATTGGTCCACTGTCATTAAGCCATTGAAGCTTGTTAGCTTTAGGATGGTATTGTGTTGGAATTTGCAACCTTTTGATCAACATGTTACTTACTACATTCTAATTTCAAAGAAGTCCACCATATAATTGTGTAATCACAAAATTCAGCCACATCAAGCTTCAATTTTCTTTCTTTACTGAAATTGTTGCAATAAAAAACATGCTTAATTTTGTTATCATATTGCAAATACTCCTTTGGATCAGATCTCCCATAGAAACTTGGAATTTTAAGCTTTACCCCCAACTCCTCTTTCTTCATATTGGTACTCCCTCTCACTTCTTTTTGGGGCTAAAATTTCTCTACCCTTCTTCTGACTCTTCCTCTCCCTCAACAGACATCTCTCCCTCCCCTAGGACTATGTCCCGCTAAAAGGGTGACATTGTCATCTTCTTCATTTTCAACTCCTTCATTCAAGAGTACCTCCCTTCCTTGAAGATTACCCAAGGCTATTTCAATTCACTCCATCCGGTTAGTCGATGTACTAATAACTTGATTCAAATGAGTAATGCTTCCGACCTGTGCTTCTTTCCTCCTAGCTTCATTGATTTCTCCTCCATTTCCTCCGTCTTGGTTCATGATTGTACGAACAATAGTTAAATATGTTTAAGATCTCACACACGCAACTCACGAATTTTACACTCAGGGACACACGTGTTTATTACACACAAAGGTAGGCTATTTGGAAGAGTGACTAAATTATGATCAGGTAGGCTAATATATGGATAAAACAATTCTGATAGTAGCAAGCTATTCAATTATCAAGATGATAAGATAATTATTAAATAACACCAAAATAAAAACAAGAAATAAACAAATAAATAAGGGCACTCATATTTTTGGATGGAATTGCACCGAAAAAAAGAATTCCAAAGAGAATGGTTGTGAAGATTTGTGAACAATCTAATTTTCTTTGTTGTAGAGATCTGAAAAATTTAGAAGTTATCTTCAATTTAATGATGAGAAAAAAAATATCAAACAGTTCCATATTAGATGGAATAAGAAAAAAAAACTTAATTGAAGTTTATTTAATCTTGAAATAAACATGCAAATTGTCTAAAATAAATGATACCTACTTATAAGGATTTCTTTTTTATTGTTTTTTTTTTAAAGATCTAAATGTGATCCTTAAAAAGAAAATGAGAACAAGGTCAAAAGATGATGAACAATGATGGAAATGGCAAGAAAATAAATGGACAGGTATGAAGAAAAGAAAAACAATAGCACAAACCAATAAACGAAAGATAAAATCAATTCTAGAGTAGGCCACATAGATGTAACGTAGGCTCTAATACCAAATTGATAAGATAACTCTAATCATCATCCCAACGATCCAAGCTTTTATTGAAGAAAGAACCCTTAAATCAAAGAAATTAACACCTCCTTATATAAAATTCGGCGATCGAAGATCTAGAAGCAAGATTTAGAACCTTGTTATAAATTGAGACACTCCACAATTGAACTTGATCAAGGCTTGATTCAATGACTCAGATGCAATACCACAAGAATTGCTTGAAACATAGAATGACAAAGATGACGTTCCGATTTCTAAGTGAATGTCTCACCTAGAGAGATCAATTTCATTCATTACAAATCTATTTTTACATAATATTTTTTGGGTATTTATAGTCTCCCTACAAAAGTCATTTTTGGCCATGATTTAATCCCGATCCCCTTAAATCTCCATAGAACACGAAG
Source organism: Cucurbita moschata (assembly GCF_002738365.1). Taxonomy (NCBI): domain Eukaryota; kingdom Viridiplantae; phylum Streptophyta; class Magnoliopsida; order Cucurbitales; family Cucurbitaceae; genus Cucurbita; species Cucurbita moschata. The sequence continues at coordinate 554,934 of NW_019268584.1, read as the reverse complement.
TCAATTGACCATTACAAACTTTATGAAATTAAAAATAATAAATAAAGTTTTCTAACAACTCATGAAATGATGTTTGCAACTTCATCCCCTACTTCAATCGTGCAAATATTCACTTTTGAAGCTCCAAATGGTCATTCCTCAATTGAATCATCTTGTAAAACATGACATGATGATTGACTCGAGTCTATCCAATTTTGTTGATGAAGAATGAATGCTTGTTGAATCCTCTTGGCCTTTGTTCGTGTAATAGGTCCAGTTGGAACATTTGAAACACTGTGATCCTTATCACAAGAAATAGTGCAGAGTAAAGTTGGATGAATCGAGCCGTATAAGCCATTGGAGCCATCGCCACAAAGTTTTAGATAGAAAAGTGCAAGTCACATTCGGGTCATGGTCTGGGTAAGTGGGTCAAAGTTGAGTAGGCATGCACGAGTTGTAGTTTAGTCAAGTCACGGATAATTGGATTATAGGGTGCTAGGTTGTGGGTCGAGTGGTGACGGGTTGGTAGACACGCGACATAGATTGGGAAGCTTCCATTTTTTTTTGTTTTTTTCGTTGGTTTCGATGACATTGGGTGGCTATTCATTTTTGGTGTTCGAGAGAGCTTACTACTTTTTAGATTTTCTCAATTTTGAAATATTTTTTTTGTTTACTTTGTTCATAAATGATAGTGCCTGGTTCATTTAGGGTAGGTAGAAATTCTTGCCTTATGTTTTTGTTAGCTTATTTAAGATTTAAACTTTTGTTATGGTGCCTTTTGAAGTAAAAAAAAAAAAGAATGTGTTCAGCTAGTAATTTCAAGAATATTGGTTGGATTAAAATGTGTTTATGTTCCTAGTTATGTGATTGAAGTTTGATTTGGAGCTTATTATTTGATTATTGTGACCAATAACCCCAGCCAAAACCAATCAGCTTTAGATTTAACACTTAGAAAGCAATATAGATATTGTTAATATGCTTCAAACATCTTTAAAGGGACACCTAAAAATTAAAAAAAAAAAATTATAACTCAATTAAAAGGTTTTGATTTAATAGAAAAGGTTCGACGATAATATTACCTATGAAATGTCATCGAGAATGCTTGATTAAGACCAAGTATGTAATGACCTGAAATTTTCTACTTAATTTAAGGTTGCTGTGTACACATATCATGAACATTGAATGCAAAAAGACTCCATTTAAATTCCATAAAACGTAACCTTTGTCTTAAAACACACCCATGGACTTACGTATTTCAAAAACACCTTTAAAACGACACAACAAAAAGGCTAAATAAAATAAATAAACATTTAAATTAAAAACATATTATTTTGGCCTAAATCTAAGAAAATAAATACCAATACCCTATGCATGTGTCATGGTCTGGAATTGCGAGGCCGTCGTCAGCCGTACATGAATGCCTTGTCTTATCCTGAAAAATGTAGTAGTGCATTGCTTGAGTATTTAAAGAAATACTAATAAGTGACCCTACTATTGGGGTTGAGTGCAAGAACATGCGAATGCAATGACGGGACCTATCCTTTCAATCTATTTTCCCACGGTACTGTCCTAACGGGTAACTTGGATGTGTACCATATACTCTACACACAGCCAATACGTGCGAATATGGACTCACCAGTCGTTCGCAAACCGCTGGGCCACTTTTCTTGTCGGGCGAGCATACCCTGGGAGCTCATTAGGCTAAACTCCCTTTAGAACTAGTAACCGCCGCGGCAGCATTATGTAAAACAAAATGATCGTAATCTTGCTGGCAACATTATGTAAAACATAATGATTGTACCCCTGCCGGCAGCATTATCTAAAACATAATGATCGTACCCCTGTCGGCAGCATTATCTAAAACATAATGATCGTATCCCTGCCCGTCGTGATGAAATAAGGGTATCCCCCAATGCATGAGCACACATAATACATGAGGTAAGTATAAAAATATACTTAGTAACCAATTACTTGTAGGCCCTCATCGCTTTCTTCTTCTATTAGGTTTCCACGATTTTCATTTTGTCTATATGAAGTTAGGCAAACCATTTACATCACTCTAAGCTACTCATCGCTTTCTTCTTCTACTAGGTTTCCACGACTTTCATTTTGTCTATAGGAAGTTCAGGCAAACCATTTACATCACTCAAAGCTACCGTGTAGGTCTCAAAATTCTAATTGATTCCTCATTAATCAGTCTTATTAGTCCCTAGTACCTCTTCGAGAATCGTTCCTGAAATAAAAAAAATATTTTGTTCCCCTCTCCAACCGTGGTTGGATTTGTCACAACGAAGTTTCGAGGTTATTTACAAACGTGTGTCAGAATTCCAACACGTTATTTACAAACGTGAGACGAAAGGATAAAATTTTCACAGTTTAAAAGACATACAACACGTGTGTCAGAATTCCAATGTTATTTACAAACGCAAAAAAGGCCACGAGATACATAAGAATTCATAACGAACCCCAAAAATTGTACAAGTAATTGATGTCCCAAGTCGAATACAACTAACATACACTCCGGGATAATAAAGCTTCCAAGCATCTCCCTACTTTGAATAGTACCTGAACTAGAAAAGGAGAAAGTGGTAAGCATAAAAATATACTTAGTAACCAACCTACTTGTAGGCTCTCATCGCTTCCATCTAATACTAGATTTCCACGACTTTTCTTTGGTCTATAGCAAGTTCGGGCTTACCATTTATGGCACTCAAAGCTATCGTGTAGGCCTTCAAGTTCTAATTGATTCCTTATTAATCATCTACCTTTGTTGTCCCTAGTGCCTCTTCAAGATTCGTGCCAAAAATAAAAAAGTCACTTTGGTCGAGTGGTTAAAGCGTGTGCCAGCTAAGTACATGGGGTTACCCGTGAGAGTTTGAATGTCTCAAGAGATGTAAAGTTCATTTATTTATTTTTTTTTGTACTAGCCTAAGGCCTAAAGTTATTGTCCGCTTTGGCTCGTTATCTCACGATCTCATAGAGGTATTTGCACCGTTATTATAAGAAATGCTTCATTCTACTCTCCAACCTATTCTATCTGTCATGACCAAATTTTAAAGAATTCGACAAATCGAACTCCAACAAAAAAATAAATTTTCCACCGTGTAAGACATACAACACCTATGTTAGAAATTCAAAGTTATTTACAGAAGATAAAAATGGCATGGGATACAGAACAAATTAAAAATGAACCCCAAAAATTTTACAACTTTACAGAAGATAAAAATGGCATGGGATACAGAACAAATTAAAAATGAACCCCAAAAATTTTACAACTAATTGATGTCCCAGGTCGAATACAACTACAATACACTTCAGGTCGACACCCTTGTGTGATAGCAACTAATTGATGTCCCAGGTCGAATACAACTACAATACACTTCAGGTCGACACCCTTGTGTGATAGTAGAGCTCTCGAGCATCTCCCCACTTTGAAAAGTAACTGAACTAGAAAAGAAGAAAGGGCAATGTATAAAAATATAGTTAGTAACCAACCTACTTGTAGGCTCTCATCGCTTCCTTCTAATACTAGGTTTCCACGACTTTCCTTTGGTCTATAAGAAACTCGGGCTTAACCTTTATAGTGCTCTAAGCTACCATGTAGGTTACAAAGTTCTAATTGATTCCTCATCAATCATCTACCTTTGTTGTCTCTAGTACCTCTTCAAGATTCGTTCAAAAAATAAAAAAGTCGCTTTGGCCGAGTGGTTAAGGCGTGTGCCTGCTAAGTACATGGGGTTTCCCCGCAAGAGTTCGAATCTCTTAGGCTACGAAAAAAGTCTCATTACCTCACGATCTTATAGAGGTATTCACACCCTTATTAAAAGGAAAGCTTCATTTCGCTCCAAAGTTATTTACAAAAGAAAAAAATGGCATGGGATACAAAACAATTCAAAATGAACCCCAAAAATTAAATATACTACTAATTGATGTCCTAAGTCGAATACAACTACAATACACTTCGAGTCGACACTCCTCTGTGATAGTAAAGCTCTTGAGCGTCTCCCCCCACCTTGAAAAATACCTGAACTAGAAATGGTAGAGAAGAGGGGTATGTATAAAAATATACTTTTAATGCTAGGTTTCCAAGACATTCCTTTGATCTATAGGAAGTTCGAGCTTACCCTTTACTACACTCTAAGCTACCGTGTAGGTCTTGAAGTTCTAATTGATTCCTCATTAATCATCTACATTAGCTTTCCCGAAGGTCTCTTCGAGATTCGTTCCTGAAAAAAAAAATCGCTTTGGCCGAGTGGTTGAGGCGTGTGACTGCTATGTACATAGGGTTTCCCCGCAAGAGCTTGAATCTCTTAGGCGTCGATCAGTTCATTCTTTTTTTTTACTAGCCAAAGGCTGCCGCTTAAAGATATTGTCCGCTTTGGCTTGTTACCTCACGATCTCATAGAAGAATTCACACCCTTATTATAAGAAATGCTTCATTCCCGGATCTGTCATGACCGAATTTTAAGTATTTATCAGTTATTTTAGAGGTTTCGACAAATCGAACTGCGATGAAGAAATAAATTTTGCTAAGTTTAAAAGACATACAACACCTATGATAGAAATTCAAAGTTATTTACAAAAGCAAAAAAATAAAAGGACACGGGATACAAAACAATTAAAAATGAACTCCAAAAATTATACAACTAATTGATGTCCCAAGTCAAATACAACTAACATACACTCTTAGTCGACACCCCTCTATGATAGTAAAGCTCTCGAGCATCTCTCCACCTTGAACAGTACCTAAACTAGAAAAGGAGAAAGTGGTAAGCATAAAAATATACTTAGTAACCAACCTACTTGTAGGCTCTCATCGCTTCCTTCTAATACTAGATTTCCACGACTTTCCTTTGGTCTTTAGCAAGTTCGGGCTTATCATTTACGGTGCTCAAAGCTACCGTGTAGGCCTCGAAGTTCTAATTGATTCCTCATTAATCATCTATGTTTGTTGTCCCTAGTGCCTCTTAAAGATTCGTGCCAAAAATAAAAAAGTTGCCTTGGTCGAGTGGTTAAAGCGTGTGTCAGCTTTGTACATGGCATTTCCCCTGAGAGTTTGAATCTCTCAGGCGACCTAAAGTTTTTTATTTTTTTTTTGTACTAGCCTATGGCCACCGCTAAAGATATTATCCGCTTTGGCCCGTTACCTCACGATCTCATAGAGGTATTTGCACCGTTATTATAAGAAATGCTTCATTCTGCTCTCCAACCTATTCTATCTGTCATGACTAAATTTTAGAGAATTCGACAAATCGAACTTCAACAAAAAAATAAATTTTCCACCGTGAAATACATACAACACCTGTTTATTCAAAATTATCCTTAGGTTTTAATGGGTGATAAAGGCTCGAGTTCGCCGACTCAATAAGCCTCCCATTTCAGGGGTAAAACTAGGTGAATAGCGGGGGACATAGGGTGCAAGATGGAATTCACTCCTACCAACTTTTAGGGATAGTAGAGAGGTTGTCCCTTAAGTACTGACTCCAGGTCTTGAATAAGGGGCCCCACCCTCTCATTGGCCTGAGAGGGATTTTGTTTACTGGTTGGACCACAAACTAATTGTTCATTAGAGGATCAGTGGAACATAAGAAACAAGAAGTAACTTCAGGGATAAAATGGTAAATTGTCCCAGCTCTAGTTGCGAACAACTTGTGAAGGATCGACTTATTAATCATGGTTATATCAAACGGACAGAAATATATCTATAGTGAGGGGAGTGCAACTACTAGGCTATAGTGGAGTGTCCTAGTGGTTAACGAATGTTGGTTAACAAGGTTAATGAGTTTAGCCGGATCATCTCAGATCTTTGGAGTCCTTGATCTATAGGACCATTAGGTCCCCCTGCTAGCTCATATTGGACTAAACCATGGAACAACGTGACGAGCGAGTTCGAAGTGCTCGAATTCAAATTAGAGAATATGCGCTAAACATAAACGATATATTTAACTTCATTTTTGTTTTATTTACGAATTAAACAAAAAAAGAAAATGAGAGATATTTAAATAAGATTTAAATATTTTAATCAATATTTGTCGGAATTTATTGGGTTTGGCATTTGAATTAATGTTAAATATTAATTAAATAGTTTAATTAATCATTTAATGTTACTTTAATTTGAAATTAATTATATAAATTAATTGTTGAATTAAAATGAAAAAAGTCAAAATGTTGACTTCAGTTAATGGAAAAATCCATGTTTGAGTCCGTGGAATTTTGAGCGTCAAAATTTGGTTTAACCAAACTTCTATGCTTGTCAAATAAACCCCACAAATTTGAGTGGAATTTTGAGTGTTAAGATTTGGCAATTTCAAAATTGCATGAACATGCAAATATGACTCTATAAACCGAGTGATCAAGGTACAAGGAAAGTCTTCTTGGAAAAACCTTGAGAAAAACCCTCACAAACTCTCTCTTCACATATACTAAATCCCTTCCAAATTTAGTCACTCACCTGATTCCTCAATCCTGTTCTAAGGTCGGAGAATAGTAGAGAAGACACTAGTAGTGGTTCGAAACCGGTTCATGAGGAAAAAGGAATTTGAACTACAAATGGTTAGTACTCAAACTCCTTGAGTTTTAATGCTTATGAACATGCTAGCTAATTTACTATAATGGATGTACTTAGAGTGCCTAAGATCCAAATTGCTTTAGCATGTGTTATAACAACACCATCATCATCATCATCATATCATCATGATACAACGTCATCATGTAACATCATCATATAACATAATATAACATCATATAGCATCATCAAATAACATAGTCATAGTCACCACCTCATAAAATATAAAGCATAAGTGACACGTGCAAGGACCACTGGGTATGTGTCGTCATAGATAAATCAAGTCGTCTGACTTAGCCGATAGTAAGGCCACTTACTTGATTGGTCTTGGCCAACATTTTATCTAAACTCAAGTATATTTGAACTTTGTCTCTCGAAGTTGCTCCAAGTGTCGTGGTAGTTGTTTCCTATTAAAACGTCCATCTTGATTCGTCAATGGACCAAATTGGGTATGGGATTTTTGGGCAAAGCACATAGGAACTAGACTACTAGATTGGTTGTTGGTGGGTATCTGGTTTCTGTGTTGGGCAGAGGCTTTGTAATTTTGGTTACTGGACCAAACTGGGTATGGGGTTTCTCAGCTGGAATGAGGTTGCGGGTATTCGAGTTTGGGTCCGAGCAGGTGGACTTCGTCTTTGTACGTTGGATCCTACCCCTCCATCTCACCAGTGTTGTGTTCGTCTAACAAAAATGAAAATGATTGTTTGTACTCCCCTACATCCTCTGTGTGTATTACTCCTTCACTTTTCTTACAAGTACGCTCTAGGATGAAGGTTGTTCGGTGGTTCGACTCTCGCTGACGGTGTACACAGAGGGCCTCGCATATGTTTTTGTTCCCTCCTCTCTCCGCCACTCACTTTTGAAATCAGTGTTCACGACACAACAACACGAAAAATTTGATAAAAATTTATGCAAATTTATAATCAAACAACATAACATTTAAAAGAAATTTAAATACATTTACAAATGAAAGTGTTGTCACAAGTTTATTACAAAATCGGGACAAGAGAACTAGACTTAAAAACTAAGGACAACAATTCCTAACACATAGAACTGATGGCATGGACGACCCTCCTCTGTGACTGCATAGCTCCCAAATGCTTAACCAACAATCAGTGATCACTCGAAAAAGAAAAGTAATATCTAATGTGTATAAACATACTAAATAAGCAACCTACTTATAGGCTCTAATAACATCCTTGATCGAACAACTTGCCACAAGCTTTTCTCTAGGTTACAGAAATTTTGGGTCTAGATTATACGTAATGACCCTAGTTTCTACTCAACTAGATTCACTACCATACGAATGACGTAACTTCTTTATACGAAAATATTTATTTAAAACGACTTCATAAAATTATGTCATGGACTTATACATTTAAGAAAGTGTCTTTAAAACAATATAAAAGAAAGATTTTTTTGTTCTTTTGTTCATATATTATGTTGCTAGCTTAGGATCATTCGGGGTAGGTAGAAATTGCAACATTTAAATAAGTCTCGTATTCCATTTGATAAAATTAATGGTTTGTGGTGAAGATCAACATAACAAGAGTAAAGAAACTTTCGCTATATCAACTGTAACGACCCTATTTATATTAATAAAAATAAGTCGCTACAACATGCCTGACTTAACTACGAAATACGGAAAAATCTTTTGAAACATTCCAAGATGGTGTCATGGACTTATGTTAACAATTACATCATTAAATTGTTCATGCAAAAACCAAATAACATGAGATTTAAATAAAGCAAGTAAGATAATAAAAATATGTAGATACAAATATAATGAAATACATCTACAATAACTTCAGTCCCATGGTCATCATCTTGACATCATCATTTGTGCAGAGGTGCCTTGCCTTTATCTAAAAAATAAGAGCAGCGCATGACTTGTATTTTAAGAAATACTCATTAAGTAACCCCACTACTAGTATAAGGTAATGCAAACACGTGAAATGATGGTTGGAACCTATCATAAAACATCATTTCATGGCCTTGGTCTCAGATTCCTATCTGGGTAGAATTTGATGTGCAGTACCTCTCTACTCACGACTTAAGTCAACCTACACGAATTTACAACACCGAATAAGAATACGTTGAGCGATTTAATTTACCTAGCGCTCACAATGAAACCTCTAATTTATCTTATAATGTTTGAATCAGCTAAACAATGGTCGTACTCATCTCAAATCCTTTTAAAAATGCTAAACTTGACTTGAAAGGATAAAAATGGTAAGAATGATCGAGGAAATAGTGTGGAGTAAAGTTGGATGAATTGAGCCATATAAACCATTGGAGTCGTCTCTGCCAAGTTGAGGATAGAAAAGTGCAAGTCACATTCGGGTCATGTTCTGGGTAAGTGGGTCGAAGTTGAGTAGGCATGCACGAATTGGAGTTTGGTCGAGGCGCGGATAATCGGATTGTTGGGTTCTAGGTTGTGGGTCGAGTGGTGACGGGCTAGTAGACACACGACGTGGATTGGGGTGAAGCTTCGCTAGGCTAGACTAACGTTTGAGCATGTGCTGGCATGTGCTTGCACACGTGTCGAAGGGCGGAGAATACTAGTGGGTTTAGATACAGACGTGTGATTTAGGTTCTACTTCCTATTGAGGCTGAGGTTCGATTTTAGACTTGTACCTTGATAATTTTCATTTTTCCTTTTGGTTTTTCTTTTCCTCCCAGTTTTTTGATCTATTTCATTTTGGCTAAGTTTTAATGGTTTTATTGCATATTAAATTTGTAGAATAATAGCCAACTTTTATATTTAATTTTTTTTGGTATGATTATTGATATTTATTTAACCTCACAATTGAAAATAAAGTCAATGATTAGAGTAAACATGTCAATAACTTTGATATTAACTTTCAAATCCAAATGTGGAAATTTCCACGATATCTAGATCGTTCTCCATTATTAACTTCTAATTTAAATTAACATCAAATTAGCATATACTCACTAATTGAAATTTTTGTTTTCTAGTGTAAAATGTATGATATTCCATATTATACCTAAAAAAAATGCAGGAGACTTACACGGTTGACAAGAGGAAGGTTTGAGATCAAGACTTACTGGATTGGGATCAAAACTTACACCGTTGACGATATTTATCTCTCTTATTTTTCTTCTTCCCCATTTGCTTCCCTATTACTTCCCTGGCACCCTCTTTCTTCCATTTTTTTGTGTTTTCCTTGTGGGTTTTGACGACATCGGGTGGCTATTCATTTTCGGCGTTCGAGGGAGTTTGCTACTTTTTGGATTTTCTCTTTTTTTAAATATTTTTTTTTGTTTCCATTGTTCATAAATTATAGTGGCGGCTTCGGTTCATTGGTAGGTAGAAATTCTTACCTTATGTTTTGGTTAGAACCCTAACCCAAGCCTATGAAATGTTGCTAAAAACTTTATATATTAAGAGCGTAGGAGCATTAGTTAACCCAAAAGACATAACAAGTCATTCATCCAATCCAAACTTAATTTTGAAAGTAGTTTTCGATACCTGCATTTTAATTTGATGATATCCATATTTCAAAACAATCTTTATAAATAGACATGAACCATGAAATTCATGAAGCATATTGTCTAGCCTAGGAATAGGATGTCGATGTTTTACAGTGATTTTGTTGATGGCTCTACACAATCCACACACATGCGCCAAGTTTTATCTTTCTTTGGCACCAATAAGTCTCGTATAGAACATGGATTCAAACTTTCTCGTATATAACCCTTCTCCATGAGCTCCTTCACTTGCCTTTGAATTTCTTTAGTCTCAGTTGGATTGACTCTATAAGCTGGTTTATTAGAAATGACAGCACCCAAAATGAAGTCTATTTGATGTTCAGTACCTCTAATGGGAGGTAGTTCTTTAAGTACTTCATCACGAAACATGTCTTCAAATTCTTGTAAAAGAGATTGAAACACACTAGGCAAAGCCAAGTTGTTATAGTTAGAGAGCAAAATCCTTCCTTGTATGCGAGTACAAAGATGGTATTTTGTGAAAACATTACCCTTCTCACCTCTCCAACTCTAGCCAAACAACTCACTTTCTTTCCTTTTTGTTTCAATGTCTATCTCTTTTGTTGCTCTTCTTTTTACTTTTTTTTCTCTTTGATTTTTCTCTATTTTTTCACTCCATTCTTGTGTTTCTTTCCACTCTTTTTCCTCAAACTCTTTCTTTTTTTTCCTCCAACTTTAATTGATTAGCAAATATATTTGCAAAACTCAAAGGTACAATGATATGAATTCAACTACTGACCCTTTGTATGTACCCGAAGGACGGATTACAAGAAACAAGGTTAAGAAGATTCAAGAGGCCTATACATTGCATCTTCAAAGGCTAACTAATGTACAAGTTGAAACAAAAACTTTTGAGCCGAAAAAAATTTATAGCATTAGCATATCAAATCAAGAAAATAATGGAGTAGCAATAAACTCCACCTTACATTGGAAAGTGGTTAGAAAACTTTTGCCTTTGGTTGAACTACCCATTAAGACAATTTATGTCATGCCTTATTTTCTTCAATTTGTATTTACTAGCTTTTGGTAGTTGTAGTTTGTAGTTGGTAGATGAACTTAATTATATTTGAGTTATCTTTTTGGCCTACTTAAAGGCATGCAATGTTTGGGAATCATTGTTAAATACAAACAAAACCTTTGTGTTTTCTTGATATCGTTTTGATGTTATTCTTTTTCAAACCTTGCTAGGTTTGATGTTTAAACTAATTCATTGAATTAGTTTTGATCAAGCTAATTCTGGAGTGAGTCTTCTTGGAATCTAAGAGTGACCATCATAGATTCCAAGTTCGATCTAAGAGTTATTCATCTTCTAACCAGCTCTTGGTTGGAATTAGCATTATAGGCGCTCATCATACAAGAGTGGCTATTCTACCATCTTTTACAAAAGAATACCTATTCAAATAACCATCATACATGACCCTCCTATCAAATTGCCATAGTTGGCCAAGTAATATGTCTCCAGCATGCATTGGTAACACATCACAAAGAACTTCATCTTTATATTTTTTCAAAGTAAAAAGATATTAATGCTTGGGAAACGACCATCATTGTTCTACTATCATTGAGCCATTGAAGCTTGTAAGGTTTAGGATGGTGTTGGGTTGGAATTTGAAACCTTTTGATCAACATGGAACTTTCTACATTGGTGCAACTTCCACTATTAATGACAAGACTACAAGGAGCCCCTTGACTAAACACCACGTGCGAAACAGATTATCTCTTTGATCATCAACATCATTCTCCGTAACTTGAGTTTTAAGAAGTCTTCTTGTAATAAGTGTCAAATGACTCCCATCTTCCAATTCCTCCTCTTTCTTCTGGACTTCTTCAACTATCTCATTGATCTCTCCTCTATTTCCCATGTCTTGGCTCATGATTGTACAAACAGTAGTTAAATATGCTTAGAACCTCACACAATCAACTCACTAATTTTACACTCATGAACACTCGTGATTAACATACAAAGGTAGGCTATTTGGGGAATGTGACTAAATTATGATTAAGGTATGCTTATGGACAAATAAATTCTTAGAGTAGCAAGCTATTCAAGACAATCAAGATAAGTTAATTATTAAATAAAAAATAAAATGAAATAATGATCAAATAAATAAAGGACAGAAAGGAATTTTTTTTGGTAGAATTGCACACTAAAAATGAATTTGAGAAGGAAAGGTCGTTAAGATTTTGATGAAATTCCCCTTTTAATGGTAAAATACAAGAGATGCTCAAACTTTTCTTTTTACAAAATTCAGGCAAATTCATAAGTTTTCTTGAGTTTAAATTATGAAAGAACAATATCAAACCCAACCGTTTCAGATTTAGATGGTTTAGAAAAAATGTGAATTGGAGCTTATTTAATATTCAAATAAAGATGCAAATGGTCTAATGATAAGGATTTATCCACAATATTAAGAACAGATATGATAGGTCTGTTTTTTTTTCAACATCTAAATATGATCTTCAATAAAAAAAAAAATGAGAACAAAGTGAATAGATGACAAAGAATGGTTGAAATGGCAGCAAGAAAATAAATGGACAAATTTGACGAAAAGAAAAAAAGAAAACAATAGCATAAGTGAAAGATAAACTCAATTCTAGAGTAGGCAAGAAAGATGCAACCTAGCTCGATACAAAATTGATAAGGCAACCCTAATCCTCAGCCCAACGATTCAAACTGTAATGACCCAAAATTTTCTACTTAATTTAAGGTCGCTACTGTATACATACCATACACATTGAATGCGGAAGACTTCATTTAAATTCCATAAAACATAACCTTTATCTTTAAACACAGCCATGGACTTCCATGTTTCGAAAGCATCTTTAAAACGACACAACAAAAGACTGGAAATAAAATAAATAAACGTTTAAGTTTAAAACATCCTATTCTATCCTAAGTCTAAGAAAATAAATGCCACTATCCTATGCATGTGCCATGATCTCAAGTTGCGATGCCGTCGTCAGCCGTATAGGAATGCCTTGCCTTAACCTGAAAAATGTAGTAGTACATGGCTTGAGTATTTAAAGAAATACTCGGTAAGTGACCCCACTATTGGGGTTAAATGCAACAATCACATGCAATGAAATGATGGGACCTATCTTTCGTTTCGTTTTGTTTCGTTTCATTTCATTTCGTTTCGTTTCATTTCATTTCGTTTCGTTTCGTTTCGTTTCATTTCATTTCGTTTCGTTTCGTTTCGTTTCATTTCATTTCGTTTCGTTTCGTTTTCCCTACGGTGTAATCCTAACAGGTAATCGTGGACGTGTACCATATACTCTACACGCAGCCCATACGTGCGAGTATGGGCTCACCAGCTAGTTCGCACACCGCTGGGCCACTGTCCTTAGCCGGTGGGCATGCTCTGGGGTCCTACGGGGACCCGTTAAAACTAAAATCGTCACGGCAGCGCTATGCTAGGCATAACGATCGTTGTCCTGCCATTTGGATGTACGCGTCTGTACCCTCGTGATGGGATAGGGGTATCCCCCAAATGCATGATCACACAATATGCATGAGGTCCCACTAGTCCTACAATCATCATTTAATGAACATAACCCCGTGTCACGTTTTCATGCTTACGTGTCATTCTCATTCTCATTTCGTTACATATTATACATATTCCTAGCGGGGTTATGTATCATGCAATTTACCGTATTTCATGTCATATAATTCATTCAGTTACATTTCAATACTCATACAACAAGCCATAATCGTACAAGGGCCACACATCGTCACATGCATTCATATCACATCAACTAAGCAGCATAAATAACATACATTCACGTTCACATGGTTTCGTACTTAGCACCATAATCTAGCATACAATGTATCATATCATAACCAAGTCAATAACGTAAACACTTCATAGTCATATCGTTCTCTAACTTACCATAGCCTTAACGTTCTTATACCTATCACAGACATATCATTACGTGACGTACCTTAGTCATATCGTCACAAGAACGTACCCTAACGCTATCGTTCTATCAATCTATCACAAACCTATCCCTTTCTACCCATAACCTAACCGTATTCTTTCATTAATCTCTCCTATCCATAACACTCCGGTATGTAACCTAACTCTAACGTTTCATGAACGTATCTTACTCCTATCGTTACATTTCGTTTTGTGCATCCTTCTCGTACCCTATCTCAAACATATCCTTGAGCACATCGTACCATAATTATTATCATACAAACCACATTAGTTTCAGGTTTGAACTCTACAACATTATTTCTCTAATTTATATTGGTCCATTGTTAAAAGTCTGAAATGTTATATATCTATATTATATTTTTATTAAAAATCTTATTTTTCATACTGTTGTATAAGAAAGTAGATAAACTTTTTCAAGTTATTCTGGGCTTTACTACTCTCTGTATTTACCCTCTGTGTTTACCTTTTTCCCTCTATATTTAGTTGTGATTTTTAATTCCCTAATCTTCATTCTTTTTTATCTGTTTCCTTTTAATTCTGTTGTCATGCCTTCCAAATTTCCCGTGATCCCTGTTTCCAAATCTTTCCTTATCTTAGTGTTTCCTATTCAAAAGTTTTCTAGGCCAATCTATCTTTAATCTAGAATCATTGACATTTAGTTTCTAACTCATATCATTGTAATAATTCAATGAAGATCTAGTTGTGATTTCTAAAAAATAGGATAAAAAAATAAAGATTTAATATATAACTTGTTGATATCTATCTTCACGTAAATCTCGATTGAATCTCAACTGAGCAAAGGTCATTTATTATTGATTTTCTATTTCTTTTTTGCAGTAACTGTTACTTGCTGTATAAGGATAGGTTGAGGAGATATAATTGTGGGAAGGGATGAGAGGTTAGTGGAGAGGAGTGGGGAAAGTTTTTTTTTTTTTTTTAATTAATTAATTAATTATTTATTTATTATTATAATTTTAACTATTTTTTATAATTATTTTTATTCGTTTATTTCTTTATTTATTTTTGGGCTATTACATTAAGTCGTTGTCACGTATATATCCTTACTAAAAGTTCGATTCCGTCCTTTGAAATCCAAGTCAACTTATGTGAGCCCATAACATCAGTTTCAAGTTTGAACTCTATACAATTATTTCTCTAATTTACCTTGTTAAAATTCTGATATTTACTATTAGACAGAATTTAATGGAGTTTCATGCCCTATGATATCTCCTGTTAACAAATCTTCCCTCAATCTTCCCTCCTCGCTCATGGTAATTATTTTCATTCCGTAAATAGATTCTCAGTTTTGTAAACATTTGTAAATAAGATATTACTCTAATTTTATATTTATTTTCATTCTATAAACTGATATTATTGGCCAATTTTAATTTGGCTACTATCTTACAGATTTATGGATCTGCCCGCTAAAATTTTATTGATTCTAACCTTATTTCCTCTAACTTCCCATCCGATGCTAACAAAAGTCTAATTAATTGAACATGTGATCTGATTATTACAGAAGGTAAGATAGGAAAGAAGATTTGATCCTAAATTAATTTTTTATAACCATAACTAAATTAATTTCTTATAACCATAACTATAGAGGAAAAGGAAATCTGAGATAGAATTTTACCGTAATAACGGACAAAAATCTCTAAATCTGCAATCTGTTCAAAGCATTAATTTCTTATAACCATAATTAAATTAATTTCTTATAACCATAACTATAATGGAAAAGGAAATCTGAGATAGAATTTTACCGTAATAACGGACAAAAATCTCTAAATCTGAAATATGTTCAAACCCATTTTACTTCTTCTCAAATTTGACCCTCGTTGTTTTCTGTTTCTTTCTTTTTTTCTGCAGGTTTTCTGTTTCTTTCTTTTTTTGGAGCGTAGATGGGTAGAGGAGAGATAATTGTGGGAAGGATGAGAGGTTAGTGGAGAGAGGTGGGGAAAGGTTTATTTTTTATTTGTTTATTTTTTTTAATTAATTAATTAATTAATTAATTTTTTTATTATTATAATTTTAACTATTTTTATAATTATTTTTATTAGTTTATGCGTTTATTTATTTTTGGGCTATTACATTGTATCCCTCTCAGAGAAACTTTCGTCCTCAAAAGTGTTTTAATCTTGGAATAACTCGGGTCCTTATTCTAAGAGTTCTTTGTTAAGTCTTCAAGTTCCATTAAATAAAAATTCTTAACAAGTATACCTTAATTCGTATGAGTCATAACATTTATTTGCATGCATAAAACTTTCATAAGTCTATCACTTTGCATTCGTAAAATCTTTGAATCCTTATAAGGTGTCTTGTTATATAGTTAGGTATTTTAAATCTTAATTCATACTCCAAAAGGGTCTTTTGGTCATTTACCCCCAAATCTTGGTTTAATTCTTCAGCATATTCCAATGGTCTTGTAACTTTGTGTAATCCCTTTACACCATGATATAAGGCTCCTCATCAAATTTCATGTCATTTATAGGTCACTTTGGTCATAAACTAGTGGTACGTAATTATAGGGGCATTTTAGTCATTTTACACCTACACTTGGTTTAGCCTGTTATCATAACCTAATGGTCACCAAATTTCGTACATAGCCTTATCGTGTCATATTGGGTCTTCTTCTAAAATTTCATGGACATCATAATTCATCTAAGGTTTGTGGTTCTGGCACTTCATTGAAATAAATGTTCATGTGTACAATAAGGTTGGAAAACTTACATAGTTCCTCATTTTTTTTTAATTAATTAATTTATTTATTTATTTTTATTTTTATTATGATTCTGTCTACTAGATCAATAGTTTTACTAGTTTCTGCTCTACATTGTTCTCCAAATCAAATTTTCTACACTTAGCTAAAGGCACTAATTGACCTGTTTTGTCCATACATCCTCAAAATCTCATTTTAAAATATGGGATCTCAGCCTACACAACAATTTATTGTTGGTAAAACTCCAAATGTTACTTTCTTTTGATCTAAATTTTTCCTCTCCTTATCATTAAAGAAAGACAACGAAAAATTCCAGGGTAGAAACCTTCTCGAGAATTTCTCTTGAGATTCGAACTAGAATAGAACTAGAATAGATATTTTTTGTTTCCTATTCGCACGCATTCATACCTTTGTTTCTCGATCAATCTCTAATTCTAATCTTTCTCCCGAATCAAATATTATGGTGCCGGTATAGATTGAAATTTCGTTATAGTTCAATTCTGAAAGGTACTCCCGAATCAAATATTATGGTGCCGGTATAGATTGAAATTTCGTTATAGTTCAATTCTGAAAGGTAATAGATACCGGGGCTTTGCAATATTTGACGGATCACAAATTTCGTTATAGTTCAATTCTGAAAGGTAATAGATACCGGGGCTTTGCAATATTTGACGGATCACAATTCTATATAGTCCATTTACTATAGAAGTTCCCAGGGAATTCATTAGCTGAATGTTTTCAATTAAAATTGTTCATTCTCTATATTTTTAATAATTAAAAAGAAAGAAAAAAATTGTTTTCCTTTCCTCATTATTGTTTGTGTCCACTTGATTTGGTTCATCATTAATGTCTCATCTTTGTAGATGAATTCCATATACAAATTTGCCTATTTTCCCATACAAAATCAAGAAATTTGTAATACTTTTCTCTTTTGGCTACCTACCCCAATTCTAGTAAATTTTTGGAGTTAAAATCATGACATGAAACTGGTTAAGAACTCCACCCTCTCCCAATGCAAATAGAATGCACTAGTAAATCACATAGATCTACGAACGACTTCCTGTATTTGGTTTGTGGTCAAGCTAGAGTTTGAGGATTTGGTAACTTTCATTGGAAAGATTGTCAAATGGGCTTTTCTCTTGGTATACCTTATCTAGTACAGCCCAAAACTAATGCTCCTATAACCATAACGGAAAGACATCACAACCCTTTCAATGCCTTGTACTATGAAGAATGAGCTTAACAAAATTCTCTTATAAGAATTGGTATTATATTAGCATGGTAGATATTCTCAGATGCCATAAAACTTGGGATACTTGAAAATCAAACTTAAAATGACAGTTTTGAAACTTTAACTATAATAATACCTTTTAACCAAGTTGACATTGCTAGGAAAAATTGATTGGTAATTTTCTACAACAATTTGTTTATGTTGATCTTCCTGAGTGCATTCGTATACCTTAAGGAGGATTACCACAAAACTTCTAGTTGATTTAGAGACAATGTCTCACTCTAATCCTCATGTGTCCCCCGCCCAAGTTCATCTTAAATCATGGTTTCTTAAATTTAAGGTACATTGACAATCTTATACTGTATTCCCTCTCCATATACCTCTAAAATTTTGACCATGATCATAATGCCTCATCCAAATTGTGGCTCGATACTTTTAAATCATCTCACAACTTCCATAATTGCGGTTGTATTACTTATTATTATTATTATTATTTTTTTTTTTTTTTATATAGTTTTCAAGCCTTATTAAGGTATGAAAGTTTTCTACATCTCAATACTAACAAAGCTCATCTTCCATTAACGACACTTATGTCATTCACCAATTAATTTAAGTATACATGTTTTAAACTTTTATGGTCTTTAACTCAATTTTTTTGTTTACAGGTACTTTAATTTCATCTTTACATACTTCAAAGTAATAAAGTTTTCTTTCAAACACTACCACTTTTAATATCTATCCTATACTATAGGATATTGACATCTATATCAAGTTTCTTAGGAACACTGTTATCCTTATGCTACTTCAACGGTAGAAATATTCACTTCTGAAGCTTCAAATGGTTCTTCTTCAATCGAATCAGCTTGTAACACATGAAATGATGGTTGAACTGAGCGTATCCAATTTTGTAGATGAATAATGAATGCTTGTTGAATCTTCTTGGCTTTTGATCGTGTAATAGGTCCAGTTGAAACATTTAGAATACTGTGATCCTTATCAACTGTAATAACTCAATTTTAAAAACTTCAAAGTAAAATTGTAATAACTCAATTTTCAAGACTTCAAATCATGGTTCATGACACATGACAACAAAAAAAAATGAAAAAATTTACAAATACCAAGCATTTAAAAGAAATTAAAAAATATTTACAAATGAAAGTGTTGTTTCAAGTTTATTACAAAACGGGAACTAGGAAACGAGATTCGAAAACTAAGGACAACAACTCAAAATACATAGAAATGATGGCTCAAGACGACCCTCCTTTGTGACCTTATATCTCTCGTTAACCAACAATTAGAGGTCACCCAAAAAGCAAAAGTAATATCAAGTGCAACTAAATAAGTAACCTACTTGTAGGGTCTAATCGAATCCTTGATTGAGCAAGTTTTTACGAGTTTTTCTCTAGGTTATAGAAAGTTTAGGGGTAGATAATATGTAACGACCCTAGTTTTCTAGGGACCTAGAGTCTCTACAATATGCATGACGTAACTGCTTTATGTGGAAATATTTTTTACATTATGTTTTTGTACTCGAAGCTACCCCTAAAAAGAACTCAAAATTATTATTAAGGATGCTTGATTAAGACAATGTACAATGTTAGGAATCACAAACCTCCATATCGATATGATATTGTCCAATTTTGTATCCACATGCTTAAATGGAAGGATTTATTCACATTGCTTAAAAGAAGGCTTGATGAACCTCCAACCTTATGGTTAACAGTCACACGCTCTAATCGATTGAACTACTCCAACAAATTATTTGTATTAGCCCAGAAATTGTTGACTTTGGCACAATGCATGTAGGTTCGTTACTAAGTATATTTTTACACTTACCACTTTCTCCTTTTCTAGTTCAAGATGGGGAGATGCTTAGGAGCTTAACAATCACAGAGGGGTGTCGAACCGGAGTGTATGTTAGTTGTATTCGACCTGGCACATCGATTAGTTGTATAAATTTTAGTTTCTGACATCGGTGTTGTATGTCTTTTAAACTGTGCAAAATTTATTTTTTCGTCGCAACTCGATTTGTCGAAACTTTTAAAATAACGATTAATACTTAAAATTCAATCATGACAGAATACCTCTATGAGATCGTGAGGTAACGGGCCAAAGAGGACAATATCTTTTAGCGGTGGCATTTGGCTAGTACAAAAGAAATAAACTTTTCGACGTCCGAGAGATTCGAAGTCTCGTGGAGAAACTTTATGTACATAGCAGGAACACACCTTAAACACTCAACCAAAGCGACTTTTTTATTTTTGGCATGAATCTCTAGGAGACACTAGGGACAACAAAGGTTGATGATTGATGAGGAATCAATTAGAACATCGAGATCTACACGGTAGCTTAGAGCACAGTAAAGGGTAAGCCCAAACTTCCTATAGACTAAAGGAAAGTCATGGAAACCTAGTTGAAGAAGGAAGCGATGAGAGCCTCCAAGTAAGTTTATTATTAAGTATATTTTTATAGTGATCACTTTCTCCTTTTCTAGTTCAAGTACTGTTTAAGGTGGGGATATGCTTGGGAGTTCTACTATCACATAGGGGTGTCGACCCGGAGTGTATGTTAGTTGTATTGGACTTGAGACATCAATTGGTTGTATAATTTTTGTTGTTCATTTTTAATTATTTTGTATCCATGTCTTTTTTTTTTCCTTTTGTAAATAACTTTGAATTTCTCACATAGGTGTTGTATGTCTTCTAAACCAAGCAAAATTTATTTTTTCATCGCAGCTCAATTTGTCGAAACCTCTAAAATAACCATAAATACTTAAAATTCGGTCATGACAGATCCAATAGCGGTTGGAGTTGGGAATGAAGCATTTCTTATAAGAAGGGTGTGAATTGTTCGTGTCACAGCCCAAAATTTGAATCTCGTAATTAAGAGCCGGACCAACAGACTATGCAATGAAATCGTGTAAGAACCAATAGAGAAACGAGATTTCACAAAAAGAAACTTTAACAATTATGAAGGAGGTTTAAAATCCAAAACAAGGTGTTCAAATATGAATAGTAAGTAAGCGGTTTACAAAACAATGCATGACAAATCTAAACAAAATTATGCACAGACTCCTAGACGCCCCGGGACACTCCTCTGTGGCATTAAGATTCAGCATGCATTCCCGCCTCGATCCCTGGCCTCACTCGCCTGAAAAAAAAAGAGTAGAAAGGAATGAGTATAAAAGAATACTCAGTAAGTAGCCTACTTGTAGGCTCTTTTCGCATCCTTATCTTGGTAGGTAACCACCGTCTTTCTCGGGTTTCTATGCAGGGTGATCTAAGCTACAACTCTTTTATGCATCATAAGAGGCTTGCCCATCTTATGCAGTGAAATGATCAGCGTCCTGAGGTGAGGCGCGACCTCATAAGCAAATCTGAGGGGATCGTATGGCTGGATCCGAATACGTGACTCTCTCTCTGAACATCATCCGTGGAGGTTAACTGACGACCCTCACACGGGACCATACATCCACAAAGCGGGGTGCGACCCCCTATGTGCCGGTCAGCTACTGAGTTACCCTAAGTGGCTCCACGTCCCCCGCTCAGGGACGAGTTTCTACGGCTCAGGAGTCATGTTCAGAAAACCCCTTAGCTATCACCACTAGGTCTGGGCACCTGTCACGCTTCCCTATCCGGATCTGCAAAGCTCAACGATCACCGTACCGGAGCTCTGTCTCGACGGTATGGTATCGGAGGAGAGAGGGAAGTGGAGGTTCTGATGACACTATCTTCACTGCTCAACCCTAACGGGCTACCTACAGTTACCGTGGTGACCTATTATTCTTTCTAGGGTGGAACTTGGTGCCTTAGA
>NW_019268584.1:524351-529909 GCF_002738365.1 Cucurbita moschata | reverse complement strand
CTTAGCACTCCCCTCATGGGGGCTACCTTCAGGAAGACGTGATCACCCACTGCAAACTCGAGGTCTTTCCTACGAGAGTCTGCATAACTCTTCTGCCGACTTTGTGCAGAGAGTATCCTCTGTTTGATTTTCTGTACCGCTGCATTGGTAGTCTGTACCAACTCCGGCCCCAACAACTGTTTCCTGCCTACCTCCTCCCAGAATATAGGGGTCCTGCACCTCCGCCCATATAGAGCTTCGAATGGTGCCATCTGGATGGTTGCCTGGTAACTATTGTTGTAGGCAAATTCCATGAGGGCCAGGTGCTCGTCCCAGCAACCTGCAAAGTCTATTACACACGCTCTCAACATATCCTCTAGGGTCTGATTAAGTCTCTCGGTTTGCCCATCGGTCTGAGGGTGGAAAGCTGTAGTGAACTTGAGTTGCGTTCCCAACGCCTTCTGTAACCCCTTCCAGAAGTTAGAAGTAAACTTAGCATCCCTGTCAGACACAATGTTCACCGGCACGCCATGCAAGCGGATTATCTCCTTAACATACAACCGGGCCCACTGGTCCACTCGGTAAGTAGCTCTACCGGGTATAAAGTGGGCCACTTTAGTCAATCTGTCCACAATGACCCAGATGACATTAAAGCCTCGTCGAGTCTTTGGTAGGCCCGCGATGAAATCCATGCTTATTTCCTCCCATTTCCACTGCGGGATATTCAACGGTTGCAACAACCCTGCTGGTCGCTGTCTCGGGGCCTTTACCTGCTGACAGGTCAAACACCGACTCACATACTCAGCCACATCCTTCTTCATTCCTGGCCACCAATAACTACACTTCAAATCTTGATACATCTTAGTACTACCAGGGTGGAACGTGTAGGACGTGTTGTGTGCCTCAGTCATGATTTCTTGTAGGATCTTCTCATCCCGAGGTACGCATAATCGGTCCTGCCACATCAAACCCCCTTCAGAAGAGACTGAATATCCGTTCGGTCTCTCAGTTTCTTGCTGACCCCAGATCCTACTGAGGTGCGTATCAGTTCGCTGAGCTTCAATGATACGTCTCTTGAGGGTGGGTTGGACCGACAGTTGCGCTAATTGAGCGGTAATGCCCCTATCCAAGACTTCTATTCCAGCCCTCTGTATCTCATCCTGTAGGTACTTCTGCCTCGTGATCAGAGCAGATGTGTGGGCTGTCTTTCTGCTCAAGGCGTCCGCCACTACATTAGCTTTTCCAGGGTGGTAAAGTATTTCAATGTCATAGTCCTTAACTAGTTCTAACCACCTCCGCTGTCTCATGTTGAGCTCTTTTTGTGTAAACAAATACTTGAGGCTCTTATGGTCCGTGTACACTTGAACTCTCTCTCCATACAGGTAGTGACGCCAGGTTTTCAATGCATAAACCACGGCTGCTAGTTCCAGATCGTGGGTGGGGTAGTTGCGCTCATACTCTTTCAGCTGCCTAGAGGCGTAGGCTATCACTTTGCCCTTTTGCATGAGTACACAACCTAGCCCTTTTCCTGAAGCGTCGCTGTACACCACAAGTCCGCCTGATCCGTCAGGCACTGTAAGTACAGGCGCAGTGACCAACCTCTTCTTTAGTTCTAGAAAACTCTGTTCACACTCTTGAGTCCAGATAAAAGGTTTTCCCTTCTTGGTTAATTGTGTCAACGCTGCAGACATTTTTGAGAAATCTTTTATAAACCTTCTATAGTAGCCTGCTAGACCCAGAAAACTCCTTACTTCAGTGACCGTGGTTGGTCTAGGCCATTTCAAGACTGCTTCAATCTTAGCTGGATCCACAGTTACCCCCTGACTGGATACCACGTGTCCAAGAAAAGCCACTTCCTGCAGCCAAAATTCGCACTTCGAAAATTTGGCGTACAACTTATGGTTTCTCAGTAGAGTTAATACCCTCCTCAGGTGTCCCTCGTGCTCCATTTCAGACTTAGAATACACCAAGATGTCGTCAATGAACACAATCACGAAGGTGTCTAAGAATTCCTTAAACACTCGGTTCATCAACTCCATAAACACTGCAGGAGCGTTGGTTAATCCAAAAGACATGACTATGAACTCATAATGTCCATAGCGACTTCTAAAAGCTGTTTTAGGTATGTCTTCCTCTCGGATTCTCATCTGGTGATACCCTGATCGCAGATCGATCTTAGAGAACACCGTTGCACCCTGCAATTGGTCAAACAGGTCATCTATCCTTGGGAGAGGATATTTATTCTTGATTGTGACTTTGTTTAATTCTCTATAATCTATACATAATCGCATAGTTCCATCTTTCTTCTTAACAAATAGCACCGGGGCTCCCCAAGGTGAGACGCTAGGCCGTATGAATCCCTTGTCCAAAAGTTCTTGTAACTGTATCTTTAGCTCCTTAAGCTCTGCAGGTGCCATTCTATATGGCACTTTGGATATCGGTGTTGTCCCTGGTTCGAGGTCAATAACAAAATCTACCTCTCGATTAGGGGGCAACCCTGGGAGCTCTTCTGGAAATACATCCTCAAATTCCCCAACCACAGGAACAGAGGATACCTTTAGACTGGTCTTATTGACTTTTGTCACACTAGCCAGAATTGCCCAGGCTCCCTGATTCAACATTTTTCTAGCCTTCAACGCTGTGATGACCCTAGGGGTGCTTCTGGATATATCCCCTTTGAATTCAAAGTTCTCTCCTATCAGGGGCCTAAAGGTTACCTTTCTTGCTTCGCAATCGATGAGGGCTCGATTCTCGCCCAACCAATCCATCCCTAGGATCACGTCGAAGTCTTGCATACACAAAACAATCAAGGATGCTACAAGTTTTCGCCCTGCAACTATCACACTACCACCCTTAACCCTATGGGTAGCAGTCAAGCATTTAGTTGCTTCATTTGCTGGTGTAGACACAGTAAGAGGAATCTCTAGGGATTCTAGTTCTAGGTTTGCAGATTTCACAAACCCCTCAGAAATAAATGAGTGGGTAGTACCTGAATCAAATAACGTAAATGCTAGGTGATCAAGGATAGGTAGTGTACCTGTCACCACTGCGTCAGTCTCTTCTGCTTTCCTAGTCGTGATAGCGTGGACCACAGCTCGAGCTTGCTGTGTGGCTCCACGACCCCTCTGATACTGTCCAACAGGTCTGTTTCCCTCATGATTTCTCTTATGAGGGCAGTCAGCTATGCGATGGCCTGGCTTGCCACAACCAAAGCATCCTCCTGTTCCAGCAAAACACTCTCCCTCGTGATATTTCTTACAATTAGGGCATTCAGGTCTGTTATACTCTGGGGCTCTACCCCGACGTTCAAAACGTCCTCGCGGCTGTCTGTCAGATCTAAAAGAGTTTCTGTTAGGCCTTCTTCGTTGGCCAAAGGCATTCTGAGTGGTCACCACTGGCACATTTTGCTTTGCCACCTGCCGTGGCATATCCATCACTGTTGCCACTCTCAAGGCTACAGCATAATCTGAAGTTGTTTGTACCAAAACTGGACCCTGAAGCTCTATCCGGAGACCAGCGATAAAACGATCAATTTTCATCTTCTCGTTACTGACATACTCAGGGCAGAACCTTGCCAGTTTATTAAACTCCAGATCATAATCCTCAACAGTTTTGTCCCCCTGTTTCAATTCTAGGAATGCTGTCTGACACTTGTGTCGGGCAACCACTGGGTAATATTTACATAGATAAGCTTCCTTGAACTGGTTCCAAGAAATATACCCTTCCTCTGGTGTAATGGCCCTCTGTGCACCTTTCCACCAAAAATGGGCTTCGCCCTTCAGCATGTAAGTCCCACAATGGACTTGATATTCAGGAGGACAATTCATGTATATAAAAGCTGTCTCTACAGCCTCCAGCCAAACCTCAGCTGCAACTGGGTCCATCTTACCCCCGTCGAAGTTGGCGGTTTATACCTCTGAAAGTCCTTCAAATAACGGGACTCTATAGTCGTGCCCGGATCACTCGTCCCCTGCACAGTGGTCTGGTTTGTCGCTAGAGTTTGCATTATCTGAGCCATCTGTGCCTGAGTCTCCATGGTGGCTCTCATGAAAGCCTGAAACTCATCCCTTGAAACTGTCGTCGTCGACTGAGCAGGCACCACAGGAATCGGTGCTGGCGCTGGTGGAGCTTCTTCAGGTTCCTGATCCTGAGGAGCAGTCTCAAGAATAACTCGAGGCTCGGCCTTCCTTCTAGCTCGCCTCGGCACGGGCGCCGGTGGCGGCGTTTGTTCCTCATCCGAGGTCAGTTCTGGGTTCTCCTCTAGAGGTGGGTGTTGCTCCATCTCGAGGAAATGAAGATTTGGGTCTTCTTCGACCCTTCTCCTGCCCCTCCTAGGACCAGGCCCAAGGTAATCTCCTCCTCTCTTAGGCGCCATTATCTGACAACAGAGGGGAGTGAGTCAAAAATGCGTTCTCATTGTGCCTAATTCAAAGAAGCACATCCTTAATATTTTAATCCTCGTCTTAGATCCAATAGCATATAACTCAAGTCTTCCTATTTCTCAGTTATCAGAGAACTTACCAGGTCGCGGCGGAGCGTGTCGAAACTTAAGCCACAGAGATACAAGACTCTACAACCTAATGTCTACAGGACCTTAAAACCAGGCTCTGATACCAAACTGTCACAGCCCAAAATTTGAATCTCGAAATTAAGAGCCGGACCAACAGACTATGCAATGAAATCGTGTAAGAACCAATAGAGAAACGAGATTTCACAAAAAGAAACTTTAACAATTATGAAGGAGGTTTAAAATCCAAAACAAGGTGTTCAAATATGAATAGTAAGTAAGCGGTTTACAAAACAATGCATGACAAATCTAAACAAAATTATGCACAGACTCCTAGACGCCCCGGGACACTCCTCTGTGGCATTAAGATTCAGCATGCATTCCCGCCTCGATCCCTGGCCTCACTCGCCTGAAAAAAAAAGAGTAGAAAGGAATGAGTATAAAAGAATACTCAGTAAGTAGCCTACTTGTAGGCTCTTTTCGCATCCTTATCTTGGTAGGTAACCACCGTCTTTCTCGGGTTTCTATGCAGGGTGATCTAAGCTACAACTCTTTTATGCATCATAAGAGGCTTGCCCATCTTATGCAGTGAAATGATCAGCGTCCTGAGGTGAGGCGCGACCTCATAAGCAAATCTGAGGGGATCGTATGGCTGGATCCGAATACGTGACTCTCTCTCTGAACATCATCCGTGGAGGTTAACTGACGACCCTCACACGGGACCATACATCCACAAAGCGGGGTGCGACCCCCTATGTGCCGGTCAGCTACTGAGTTACCCTAAGTGGCTCCACGTCCCCCGCTCAGGGACGAGTTTCTACGGCTCAGGAGTCATGTTCAGAAAACCCCTTAGCTATCACCACTAGGTCTGGGCACCTGTCACGCTTCCCTATCCGGATCTGCAAAGCTCAACGATCACCGTACCGGAGCTCTGTCTCGACGGTATGGTATCGGAGGAGAGAGGGAAGTGGAGGTTCTGATGACACTATCTTCACTGCTCAACCCTAACGGGCTACCTACAGTTACCGTGGTGACCTATTATTCTTTCTAGGGTGGAACTTGGTGCCTTAGA